>NC_092685.1:35141017-35441017 GCF_964275005.1 Diadema setosum | reverse complement strand
GTATAGGAGGCAAAGCGCATTTACTCCATAAGAATAAACAAAGATGCATATTTTCACCTAAGTTGAGCTTACTATCTGTGCAACAATTCACACTTTGCATTTAGCCTATAGAATAGCGTCTTCAAAATTATATTTGACTATGTATGAGAGAATGTGAATCAAGATAAAGATCCAGTGGGTCCAGTGCTCAATTGAGTATATCAAGTTCACCTTGTATGCATTCTTGCAGAAGAACAACATAGCACACTTACTCATAGGAGGCTTTTGGGACCTGCAGGGAAGCATGGTATCTTTCGTATTATTCTATCACACTTGTGATAACACCTGCCACGTTTGTAAAAAGTTTGACTGCATTTTTCAAAAAGAAGATCAAATTGTGAAAGCTGGCCCCAAATTTGGTCCTGGGCCCAAGGGGGCCACCCCTGGATCTGCCATAAACAAACTCAAAAGTGGACTTACTCTTATTGATCGTATGGTTTAAAAGAAAATTTTGAAAGATTCTTTAATTTGATGGTTCTGAGTCCTCTGAGGGCTACAAAGTGGAGCGTGGTGTCCATTTGTACAAACTATATTTCTATCAGTGTAGCCATGATGGCGGAGGTGTTTAGTGAAAATTTGACCATAAAATTTCAAGAAGATAAAAATGTGAAAATTTGCCTCCATGTTTGTCCCAATGCCCCCCCCCCCTCCATATGCCATGAGCAAGCGTGAAACTACATTCACAAATGTACTTATTTAAAGCACTAACTTAGCTCTGTCACTTCTTGTTCAAATTGAGATTCTATTACCATAGAGATTTTATGTGCTAAGTTTGTTAGAAAATGCATCATGAGGTTTTCAAGAATAGGCTGGAAATGTGAAAAGTTTACAAACAACAGACACTAAATGATGAAATCACAATATCTTACTCCAGTTTTTAGCTCAGATGAACTAAAGACATATTGCAAAATATCATTTAACCCCCTATCAGTTGCAAGAAATCACACGGCACTAATAATTCAAATATTTGTTTCTTTCCCCACAGGACACTTATTACTGTTGATGGATACAGTGATCATGATCCTTCAAACTATTCTTTGGTCTACACTCCTATGGGGAGGAAAGTGAAGTTACGGGACTTGTCCAGCTTACTCGGTGGTCAAGCTTACCCAGTGATGACCTTTCCAAGAACATGCCCTATTCAAGCATTAGCAGGATTTGTAAACAGAAGTTTAGTTTTGGTCAGCTCTGACTACTTTCAGCATATAGAAATTATTGAGGTAAGTTAGCAGCATATATATCAGCTCAAACTTTAAAGGCAACAGACATTTTCAATACAATGGACATTTAGATTTTGCACTCACTGTGTGCATCATAGTGGAAGTTATTGGCTAAGCCTAAAGATTTGTCACTCTGGTTAGACACATGGATTCAATGTTATTGTTAAACCCTATGCCCCCCCCCCCAAAAAAAAAAAAAAAAAAAAAAAAAAAAATCCCTGAGCCATATAAATTAGGAAGAAAAAAAAAATCATGGTGTTTGCATATAAGACGTGATCTGTTGATTGTGCTTCATCACAGAATATGCCTGTGAGAGTATTTGTATGGCTGAATAACCTGATATACTTTTTTTATTTCAGCCTGAACATGAACTCTCAGCTGCTTTAGAGTGCACAGAGGGGCTCGATTTGCCGATTAGACAAGCAGTGACATTCCCTGACCGTGTGGTGATCAACACTGCAGCTGGCTTGTATCAGATCTTTGGGAACTTTCATAAGGATGAAGATACTGATTCTAGCCAGGATGGTCTGAATTTTCACTTCATGGGTCTTCAGGAGTGCATTCAAAACCTCATAGTTCCACAACAAGAGAGACAGCGAAAGCAGTACTTACTGGCCATGACCCAAGATAAACAACGGCTGTATCTTGCAACTTTACAATTTGGTGAGTGCCATAAATAATTAAAATCATATTGATATGGTGACTTTTAAAATGTTCTACATTTTCTGTGTTGCAGTTGAACATTGTTGTGTAACAGAACAATACATTCAAACATTGCTTTACTAATTTTTTCAAGGGGGGGGGGGGGGTTAAGATCACCTTAGTTTAATGGCTGCAGCTTTGAGAAAATGTATGTAATAAATTTCTTAGAACACTCCTTTAGGGATGGCATGAATTCCACATGATCTTACTTTGCTTGGCAGATGTTTTTGTTGTACAGGTATTCTGAGAAAGAAATCATATGAATGCTTGAATTTTATTCACATAACCAATCATAAATTTTCTCTTCTTTTTATTTACATATTCTAGTGAAAAATGTAGACGGTTAACAAGACATCAGTAAGCTGCAATGGAAATGCATTTCAAATACAAAACAAGATAGATCCGAGGATGGATGGATGGATGGATGGATCTCTTATGTACTGTAAAGTTTATTTTCAACTCATCAATGATGAATGATCCTTTGAGAAAAATACTACAGCTGTATTTGAAACAATGAAAATATTACATTCTTAGTCTTCAGTAATATCTCTGCAGTATCATAAATATGCATACAATATTAAGTGATTGATTGACTTACATGTATTTCACAGGGATCCAGAGAGTTTTTGAAGAAGTAGTTGATGTCGGTGGTGGTAGAGCATGTGATTATCCTGGTAAGTTACAATTTTGTGAAGAAATAAGATTTAATGATTTTGTTATTGCTTCCAAAACTATACTAGTAACTAGAAAAGCACTCCGAGAGCGCAGACCTCCGCCAAGCAGTTACTTTCCACTAATGATCTTGCTCTTCCATAGAGATAAGTGATTTTCACCCACTAAAAAATCGCCCGATTTCCCAATATAGAAGCCTTTGTTACGTCATAAACCTTTAGATGCGCGGCGCGCCTCTCCCCAGCAGAAACTAGAGCACGCACTTTAGTGCGCGCATGCAAACCTCAAATACGCACAGCCTGAACTCCCAAGTTCAATGACCCTACCTGCCAAAATATCAAAATCCTTCATAAATTCCCCCAAAATTCTCGGATCACTACCAATTTAATCGTTTGTTACTCTTGTCATTTTCAACCTTTCCTGCAAGTTTCATCCCAATCCGTTAACTACTTTTTGAGTTATTTTGCACACGGACAAAAGAACAAACAAACCAACGGTAACGAAAACATAACCTCCTCCCTTGGCGGAGGTAATTAGCTACCCATGAGCACTGGTAGTCAATTCTTGATCATTGGACTGAAGATTGGTAATAAGCTGTATCTGGTCTTTGGTCCAATGATAAAAAACAAGCAGGCAGTGTTAGAAAAATCGTGCAATCACTTGGCCTGAAGAAGTCCACAGGAGTGGATGAAAGACAGCCAGCAAATCACTCAAGATTGTTAAAAGCCTGAATCTCCTATTGTGTGATCTCCTAAACTGATAAAAAGTTTTCTTCATCATTATAACACATGTTCTCAGATTGCAATATTGTTGGCATACCTTCTGGACTAATATTTTTGTCATCACCCAAATGAAATTGTGGATCACAGCATCATTTCACATTTCTTATGCATATGTGTCCATTTTAGAGCAAAATCAACAATTCCTGCACTGTTGTGGAAACATGTTTTTCCTTTAAGTTGGTTTATCAGAAATGAGTCAGTCAGAGATAGATCAGTCCATATATGTTTTTGACACTCAAAGTAGTAAACACTGTTGTTTCAAAAAAGTGAGATGGAATATCTCTAGATTTTTCAGATCTTTTTATTTAGAGTGTATATATGGAAGATCTACTGTAGATGTGGAGTTGTAATGCACAATTTGAACTTGCACGGAAGTAGCATCATCTTCCAGAGCAAAACATTTGCAATCTGACTTAGTTTTCTTTTAGTTTGTTAGGAAGACTGTTCACTATTAAAAAAAAAAGTGTTGATGTACAGAAACATAGCAATATTAAGTTGGACATACATGTATCTTTTTCTATTTCTATTTCTTGTGCAGAGATATATTGGCATCTCATGTGCTGATCTAAAATCGAGAAATGTAGGAAGCATTTTCTGTTGACAGCTGATAAAGGGAACACTGTCTTGCCCATAACAATCTCCTTGCTGTTATATCTCTGACATTGATGTCTTTTACCACATTGCAGTGAAGACACTCTCTGTCATGTTTCATCATATATGTAGCATTTGGCATGCATGAATGCAACATGTGTGTGTGACAGTGTTTGTATTTGGTCAGTTAGCTTGCATTGTCACCACTACTGTTATCTACTGAACCATTCAGACTAAAAGTACAAGATAAATTGCATAATGTGTCCTTTCCCCATATGCTACATGCACTCTGGCACAAACCTTATGGTATCATCAACCTTATATCAACATTAACATCACTTATTTTCTGCTTGATGTGTCATGGTCATAATATGTTTGTATTTAATCAGAGACAGCAGAACATTTTACAGTATGTGGGGAGGAGTTAGGCATTGTGATCATGGGGTCAAGGGGTAATGTCCCCACATTCCTTTTGATAAGAAGAATCTTGGGGTAGAACTCTCAGAAAATTTTGGGTTTTCTTCAGTTTTGTTATTTTTTCCCTCCAAAGAACCAAAAATGTTCCGCGGTCCCTGTATGTATGTATGTATTCTTTTCCTCCAGCTCTTCATGCTTGTGATATCATTGATGCTACTGTAAGTACAATGGATGCTGACACCCTCCTGGTGTTACTGAACATAGTCACTGAGTGGGATGATGTCTATTACCACCTGGTGCAATACCAAGGTGAGTATTAATTTCTTCAGCATCCCCAAAAGAAGTATGAAAATTTGCAAACATGCATTGTGCTTTTATAAACAGGTACTTAGAATTTATGTACTGTTTTCACCATCTATTCCTTTTAAAGTGTGATATTTGTATTCACTTGGAAAGAAATTGGAATCATTGTGTGCAAAAATTGCATATAAACTCTAGCATATCATCAATTATGTGAAGAAAGCAAATGTACCCAGAATTAAGCCATGGGAAAGACAAATCAAGCCAATTTAGGACTTGAAATATTTTGGGAATATAACCATTGTGATTATGACAACACTTACTTATTTGGGCTTACTTTATGTAGAGACATAAAGCAGTGCTTGTTTGTCCCTCCCCCTTCCATGGCCCCTGGTTGGTGTGCCCCTCTTAGACAAAAAAGAAAAGAAAAAGAGTTGAAAAACTCAACTAAAAAGTTGTATTGTGGAAACCATAAGTTGAACCAAAAATAATAATGCATGGAATAACCAGGCATTTTTTTTTTTTTTTTTGGGGGGGGGGGGGAAGTGTGTTAAATAGAATTACTATGTGAGACTATGAAGTAAATGTTGACTCCAAGTAAATATTGTATCAGGTAAAATTGTTCAAAGCATTCTGTCGTACTTAACAGACCATGATTGCTGCTCTACTTTACCATTTTTGTCAAGCCCACCGGAGGTGAGGGGAGACTAAGGGATTGCCTGCGGCATCTGTCCGTCCGTCCGTCGTCTGTCCGTCCATCCTTCATCCGTCTGTCCCTCCGTCATCCATCTGTCCGTCCGTCATCCGTCCATAACGCTACAAAAACTTGAATAACTCTTAACCGAGGGCTTCAATTTCAGTCAAACTTGGAGGGAAGAGTAGTTATACAAAGTTACATCTTAAGATCAAAGGTGACAGGCAGGGGTCAATGAACTTCAGGGCCCAATATTAAGTTTTTACGGCACATTTCGATTATGGCTCATAACTTTTGATCCATATGTCCGTTTGTGACCAAACTTGGCTGGTAAATGGCCCTTGGGGATTTGAAGGTCACCACAAGGTCAAAGGTTGTAGGCGGGGTTAATGAACTTCCGGGAGTTAGAAAAACATTAATCTCTTCTGTGCGAATGGGCAAGACACATTTTGGCACTTGCCTTATTGGCAATGGCATTGCATGAGAATGCCTGACTCAGACTATACATATTGTCAAAGGTTTCATTATGTATGTGTGTGTGTATGTGTGGTTTTTTTTTTCCAGGCTTACCCAATCTTGGAGAATGGCACCTGATTGGCATCTTTGCAGGAAACTTCACATGGAGAACACACACAGGTAAAATGGTTATATAATGCACCAATTTTTTTTTTTTTTTTTGTGTGTGTGTGGAAGTTTTCAAATAATTCTGAGACCTTAGCCCACATCTGCATATCATAATGAACTTAATAAGTTCTTGGTGCTAGAGGCCATTTCAAGCATGCTCATACACTCAACTGTGTTCTCTCAACTTCATATTGGTGTCAAACATACAGGAAGAAAAATATGGAAAACTATATAATATCAATTGAAAGAGAAAATGATGGTTGTTAATACAAGATATAGTTAGAGTCCTCTGGTGGATTACGTGATGTCACATAACACAAATATCTGTATACGATATGCATATCAATCATATCAGTTATTCAAAAGAAACTACTTAACGTGAGAAAAAATATGTATACTGTAAAAGTGGATATTTTCGCGTGACTAATTTTTTGCGCTCGGCCGGATAAAAAGAGTTTTGCGTGTTTTTATTTTCGCGGAATCAAGTCCTCAACTTCTGGAGCATATAGCACGCAAAAATATTTGCGTGCTTTTATTTTTGTGCTAGTTTCTCATTGCGCAAAATGCGCAATAATTTCAACACCGCGAAAATTTCCACTTTTACAGGAATCTGTATGGAAAGACAATCAGAGTTTTGAAATGATCATAGGGTAAGTCTTTCAATGGTGTTTATAGTCATAAGGTATAATGCTTACAAATATGAATGAAAACTGATAGATGCTTAGGACTGTGCTTAGGATCTAATTCATAAACCTATGGATGGGACTACAGTGAAATATGTATGCTTCTGGCATTGTTTGATCTCATGTAGATGTAGACCTATTCCGCTATCTGTAAACTGCAGAAGGGAATGCCAGTCCAAACAAAGTTGACAGGAAGGGAGGCATGGGACTGTGGGATGTTATATCAGAGTTTACAGGCTATAAAAAGATCTGTATAATACGATGTCATTGTCCAAGTTATTTCTGCTACAGATTATCCCCTAGATCGGTAATTGCAGCTAGGAAATTGCAGCAATTGCATCGATCGGCAGATTTAGGTTAGGAATCTTTGTTAAACTAGTGTATCATCATGAAATCTAATGTGGGTTTTTGATATTCATTAAGAATGTTCCAGTGCTCACAAGCAGTTTGTCAGAACATTATATTACTTAAATTTTCTAGACAAGTGCTGCAGCATATTTCACTGCAGTGACACATGTCACTTTTTTATGCTTCCGCCACAAAGTGGTGCCGGAGGCATTATGTTTTCGGGTTGTCCATCCGTCCGTGCGTACGTCTGTACGTCCGTCCGCATTCGTTTACGCGATAACTTGAGAAATATTGACTGGAATTTTACCAAACTTGGTCCAAGTATAAAATATGATGGGGCAATTATTTGATTAGATTTTGGGTAAAATCGGCCAAAGGTCAAAGGTCAAGGTCAAATCATGAAATTGTATCCGTTTACGCGATAACTTGAGAAATATTGACTGGAATTTTACCAAACTTGGTCCAAGTATGAAATATGATGGGGCAATTATTTGATTAGATTTTGGGTAAAATCGGCCAAAGGCCAAAGGTCAAGGTCAAATCATGAAATTGTATCTGTTTACGCGATAACTCAAGACTGGATCAAGTAAATTTCACCAAACTTTGTCCGAGGATGATGTATGATGGGACAATTACATGACTAGTTTTTTAGTGAAATTGGACAGAGGTCAAAGGTCAAAGATCAAGGTCAAATCCTAAAATTTATCAGTTTATGTGATAACTCAAAACTGGATGAAGCAGCTTTCACCAAACTTGGTCCAAGTATGATGTATGATGGGGCAATTAGTTGAGGAGATTTTAGTGACATTGGCAAGAGGTCAAAGGTCAAATGCTAAAAATGTTGCTATTTCCCCCATATCTATGCAATGCCTGAAGGTATTTACTGAAACTTAGTGTAGACATGTACTACTGCGTAAAGATTCTCCAGAGAGAGTTTCATGTCATAAGGTCAAAGGTTAGGTGAAAATGTAAACAATTTCACTTTTCTCGCAAATGGTTCAATGTATCTTCATGGAACTTGGTACATATGCATGTACTGACTGGCAGGGATTATCTAGGGAATTGGGTCATGGGTCAATAGTCAGGGGTCAAAGGTCAAGGTCAACTCCTCAAAATTTTACTGTTTCCCTCATATACTACCATAGTATATGCAGTGCTTGCATTATTAGTTTTAAAACTTAATATTTACATGTATTACCTAATGGAGATTTTCTGGGAAATTTCCAGCCAGAAGGTCAAAGGTCAATGGTTAAGGGTCAAAGGTCAGGTTTAAATGAAAAAAAAATCTATTTTGTACTGTAATTACACTCTTTCTTCATACCTTGAAAATTACTCAATGCATAAACATATAACAGGGTCGGTCAGAAGTCAAGTAAAAATCCTCAATTCCCCAAATATGTGTACCTGCACTGTTAGACAATTATAGCAGACCCAGTTTGAGGAAAGTGAACATTCAAGACATTTCTGACAAACCTGTCATATGAATATTTTGCCAGTTATGTGAAACTGTCATTACACATTGTGAAGACATTGTACTATACAACTATTGGGAGAATCATGCATTATGGCGGAGGCATCAGTCGCCATAGCAACATTTCTAGTTTATCTCTAAAAAGAATAGGATAGTTGAATCATCCACAGAGTGGAAGGAAGCAGTATGTGGTGTAGGCCTAATCCCAGTAAATCGAGACAATTAGAAATGGAGAAAAAAACAAAAATGAAGTTCTGTAAAAGAAAGACCTTCATTTTTAAGTCCAAACAAACTGGACAACTTTTCGAAGAAACTTCTGAAGCAGGGTCATTTATCTACCATGCATACTGCCAATTCAGAGGTTTGAAGAGAGTGTACCATAATTCAGAGGTTTGAAGAGAGTGTACCATAATTCAGTGTGAAACTTACGTTACCTCATTGGCTTTAGATTTACTTACATATAAAGAGTCAGTCTTACAATTTTTGCATATGATTTTAATTGTTAACTACCTATCAAAGTACCCCTTAAATCACCTGTGCATCATTGTATAAATGTCAGGCTAATCCTTGAAATTGTGAAATGCAATGCAAGGTTTATCTTTTAAGATAATGCCACAAACAATTTTGTTTATAGTAAAATGTAAGTTTACATTAATCTCTAGACAATGGTCATATTTTAGTTTAAATTACAAAATATTATCTTCTTAATTACGAATTATTTGACAAAAAATGTTGATGAACTTTACATTGCGTAATGCATGAAAAACCATTGTAGAATAGTAACGTAAGTTTCGAATTGATGTAACTTAAGTTTCCAATTCCCAAGGTGTGATAAAAACAACTTCAACAGCAAAATGCTTAACACTATATTTTTAGTGATGTGTTTCTAGTACGACAGTCATATTTCATAACCTGAATTACAAGTGTATGACTATATCATTTTAAAACACAGAGCAAATCACTCATTACCAAAATACTTTTTTTTTTTTTTTTAGGAAAACAAACAATTGTTTCCGAATTCTAGTCACATTTAAAAATCCAAATCAGTGACCACGTGTTAAATGGTAGGGAAATATTTTATCTAGGTAATTCAATGACGATCTTGGCTAACTTAAAGTTAGTTCAAACGTTTTACAAAACATGAAAAACCACTAGAGAATAGTGGTAACGTAAGTTTCGAATTCTAAAGAATTGGTAGAACAACTTCAGCAACAAATTCTTAACATGAACAATATTTGTTTTCTTTTTGGTGTATCTATAACAACAGGCTTACGGCTTTACCTGGGTTTAAAGTTTCTTAATAGAACAATTTACACTGTAAAAAGACATTCTAACAACATGCAGGAACACATCATATATCCAGGAACATATCCAGGAACAAAAACACAGACTTTTTTGTCTTAAGTTACTATGTTAACTTGTTACCCTTTTATAGTTTGAAGTCATTTGATTAAGCAATAATATTGATATATTTTATTAGCATAAATGTTAAAATTCGTCATCAAATAAAGAGCAGCAAACATTTGAGGGTAAATCATAACCTAATTTACGTAAGTTTCAAATGTACAATTGAGATGTAAACAACCTTGTCAAACAGCAACTACAGCACACAGTGCGACTTATTTACTGTATATATCCAGCAAGGGCAATTTCAATATTATCGTAAATATGTTATAACTGCAAGACACGTTAGCATACTGTACAGCAGCATATTTCTGTGACGTGTTTCTGTAAAAGTGCAAAGTCAACATTCTTTTATCAAATCACGCATGTTTCGTTTTCTTATTTCAAACATCATAAAATCAATCAGATTATCTAACAATATGATTTCGCGTGATTCAGCTACTGTACATCGCAAACTGTACAAATTTAGATATATTCCAGATAGTTCATCAATACAATTTAACTTTAAGTTTATGTACAACATCTTGCCAATACCAGCTATAATCTTTTGAAATGGAAACTAATAGAAACAGATGTATGGCATTATTTTGACCAAAAAAGAGATATAATACATGTATTTTTCATGTGCCATTCAGTAAACTCATTCTGGAAAACTTTAGAAATGCTTATACGCAATATCTTATGTTAGGATTTGTGTTTACACCTCGCTATGCAGTATACAACTTAGGGACAAACGTTAATAATATAGAAGATATAAAACTGATAATTAATGATGCACTATTGTCTATTTATAAGGTCACATTTGTTCACATCACAAACAGCAGAGTGATAGAAAATGTCATCAGAAGATATTTAGCATCATTATTGAAAATCTGTTTAGAAATAGAAATGAGCAAAAATCAGTCATCTAGTAGAGATATCAATTTATGGCAAAGGGTTTGCGAATTGATATAACACTTATATTTTTTTATTGTATTATTTCAATTAACCAATACAAAAGATCTAAAAAGTTTTATAATCATTTGCCTTTCATGTTTAATGTTAAATGTTGTGCAACCCGTACCGCCCAAAAACGGGAAAACAAACGGCAAAAAAGGGAAACGGGAAAAAATGGCTTCCCCCCGCGAAGGTCAGATCTGGATACGCCACTGTCAGTTATATCATGGACCTACTACACATATGGACTATGAACGGAGGTCTTTCTTTGATCCAATGTTCACCACCGCCACCTGGTTATGTGCATCTTAAAGAATACATTCAGACGTTTGGACAATGACGATTGTGTAATCGTGCATCATCACTGACAAGAGAACTGTTTCCCTCATTTCGGTCCTATTTAGTTGAGGTGCCTTTTCAGACTCAACTGCCTTTAAATAAACACCAATGATGGGGAGCAGCAAACCTCAAACAAGGACAGATTTTGCATCACAAAATATTGGTAATTACTGAAGCGGACACTTGCGGCCACGCATGTAACATCCCTGAATGGTAACAAAAACGTGTCGTCTACCAGCCGTTACTGTCCATGTTTACTCTAAAACAATGTGCGACAAATGGGACAAAATTGATTACAAAATACAGTCAACCTATACTAATTATTTGCTTTTTCTTGTGAAGTACTTGTATTTCGCAAATTAAATTGCTTTAGCGATGATTTGGCAATAGACACCACAACTGCACATGAATTTTTCTTGATTTAAGTGAGTTATTATCTTCTGCGTACATGTATGTAGTTTTTAGATTTCTCAAAGCGCCGTATTGCTTTTATCCAGGTTGGCTGTCGGTGGACAAGTCTGGATCAAAGCAGGAAAGCATGTTCAAAATGTTTTTGTGACGCTTTTGATAGAAACAGGTGCACGAATTAATTAACAAGCGATGAATGTCCATGTGTAGGAGGTCCATGGTTATATGGTAAAAAGGGGTACTAGGTCACATTGACCCGTATTTGATGCAAATTGGCAGGTCTTTGATTGAACATATAAAGACAAAACATTCAAAAAAATAATGAAACTTACGTTACCAATGATATAAGGTGAATGTGGCAGAAAGTGAAATACTTTATAATTGCCTGTACAATCTTAAAAGACCAAGAATTGTGCTTTATATCTATCAGCTCATTTTCTATATATTTTTGTCCCAATTCAATAATAGTAATTAAACAATGACACGAGATGAAAAAATCACACGACAAAAATGAAACTTATGTTACGTCGAAATCAAGTATGATATCGAAGACCTAGTTAATCATATTTTCGAACTTAATTATGTTCCACATTATAAGCATGGCACAATTAAACCACAAAGATGCATACTTTACGAAATACAATACGTGACTGTGCAATGTGAATCTATCTATGCAGCATTAAAAAATGAAAAAAAAAACATGCACATCAACGTGAAAGTGAAAGTGACGAAACTTACATAACATTTTACATCCATTGGAATGTTGCAATCTGACTAACACTTAAGATAGACCAATTTATTTACTATTATTATGGTAATTAGGCATGTCTCAGTTGTAAGTAATGGGAAACTGATAGTAATACTGAATTGAATAGCAATAAATGAAGCAAGAACTTACCAGAAACAGTATTGCGCTTGAATCTAAAGCAGCATAAAGCACACACAGACCACCATGACAGGTCAGAAAATGAGGTTGGTATTGTCTTTGAGGGTTTTTTTTTTTTTTTAAATGTAGATGGCATATTTTCCTTTTGTTTAGGGGTTATGATTGAGTGAAATTTGTGAAATATAAGGCAAGTATAAAATGATGGTAACATAAGTTTCGTAACGTAAGTTTTGCATGGCACTCTGACATTGTCTTCCTGCAGAACTGATAGTAAGAATTTTCTAATTTGTTCTCGCAAACTATATTGTAGTTGAGGACCTTTCAGTCGAAGCTCATTATGGCTAAACATTTATCCGTTGAGGTACTAAGTACTAAGTAACGTAAGTTTTACATCTTAACAAACGAAATATACTTTCAGTAACGTAAGTTTTACGCCTTTAAAAACGAAATATACTTTCTGCTGATTGTGTTAATAATTCGGACAAAACATTAATTTATGGGGTGAATGATAAGTGGGTGGGTAAAATACTTCTCGAATGGGACTGATCTGCCTTATTTCCGTTGTATTTAACATAATTAAGAATTGGGCCCCATCTAGAATTATTACGGTAACGTAAGTTTCATGACATTTGGCGACAAGATGTGAATGGGAAAATTTCAGGGAAGAGAAAGTGTATCCAGGATCTTATTTTGTTTTCTGCTTTGATATATATTTCCTCTCATTTTAAAAGTTGAATTGACAAATTATGAAGAATAATAATGACGCGGCAAGTCGCTATGTACAAAATACCGATCTAGCGACAGGCTACATTCACCAAACCAACTTTTTTTTAGATATCGCCACTGAAAAAAAAAAAACATGTTTGAGATTAATTGTTTATAAAAAAAAACTTACTCATATATGAATGGACTATAAGTATAAAACATCTTCATGTCACCTCAATATTGTTTTGCTTTCCTTTTAGCACTCTCATTTTAACCGACATTTTTTAGCGCAACTTGTCAAGTGACGCGATTTACTGGGATTGGGCCTGTAATCACTTTCAACTTGGGGGCAGACTTTGGTTCCTTTCTTGTTCTAAATCTAGCCGGTTATCTTTCAAAGCTTGCTCTTCCTAGCCAGTAGCCACATACCATGCAACAGTTTGAGCTATCTTTCACTCTTATGTGATGGTCTTGCGATCTTTTATCTCTATAGACTTCGATGAAGCCCACAAATGGAGAGATATTCCAGTGCTCAAAACCCACGGCCCAAGGCATGACCTACCTATATCTGAGTACCAGGATGTAGCCAACATTAATCTCAAAATGTCTGGTCTGTCATTCAGTGGATACGTCTCTGAGCATCTGTTTCTTTGGGGCAATGCTCTTCTTCATAGGTGTGTATGAAACTCCTTTCTGTATCCAAACCATGATAATACCTTTGCTGAGCTGTAATGCTGATTAACAAAAAAATTGTAAAACTAAAATGTCAAGTCATAGAGATTGCTTGATTTTCCTTAAACAGGTGTGAGCATGGGAAAACATAGATTTAATCATGCCTTTCAAATCAGGTTGTTATCAACCTACAGTGAAATTATATTATGACATGGCCTGCTCATGTACATCATGTTTTTTTCTTTGTTTTAAGCATATACATCAAACTATGAACTTCTTTGCTCTTGTTGGTTATGAAGGCATTGTTGAAGGCAGAAAAATTTATTTGTGTGTTATTTGACATTACATAACACCTAAAGAGATCCTTGTCATTTGATTGGTCGTTTGTCCCATTTTACTATTACGTCACCATTTGTGCAATTGTGGCTCCATGTACCGTGCAATCTTGGATCCATACTATTTGCTCCATTTGCATACACGCCAAGAGCCCAGCACACTATGTATGTAAAACGCCTACATTTGCAGTGTGCATGCAATCAAGCATATTGACTGACAGTGCACTAGCGTGTAGTTCTCATCACTCTTTTGATCTCAGGTCTTGCACATTCTCCCTTGTTTCGAAATTCATAAAACATCAAATGACAAGGATCTATTTTTAGGTGTTATATAAAACAAATATTAAATGATTTTCATTCATACAAAGGACAGAGTATTTCATTCGGTGAAAGATGAAATTATTGATCCATCCAACTCGGCTGCACCTCATTAAATGGATCATTTCATATTTCACCTAAAAAACAAGGCTCAATACCAAATGTAACTTTCTTGATTAGGTTTTTTGCATTACGTATTATAGATCATATTGCATATGCATGCAATACATAAAAAAAAACAACTTATCATTACAATACTTGAAAACAAATATAGGCATCAACATTTTGCAATGTTGCTGTAATAGTGCGAGTGCAGTGATTCAATGATGAAACCAAACATGTGTGCAGGTAACATGACACACATCCTAAGTTCATCATCCAAGTGTAGCTTCACATAAGAGCTGCAACAATGATTACTGCATCAAGGATCAAGAAACATCATCGCTTGTCGACTCACCAGTGGTGCTTGAAAAAGAATCTGCTAACTGTGCATGGACTACTTCTGTCTGACGTCTTAGAAAATTTAGTCCTCAAAAGGCAAATAAACTGCACAAGAGCTGCGTTCCCATGTTGCTCTCTCTTCTCCAGCTGCCAAGATGTGTCTCACTCTAATCCTGATTTACACAGTCCCCATATACACATATACTCTCTCTTGCATGGAAGTGTCCCCCATTACCCCATTAACAAACTAATGTAGATTTACATGGGTGTGTCTCCCACAAGCCATGTCTACATGTATAACACATAACAACCACCTGTGGCAAATTACAACCACTTTGGTTACTAGGGGAAGTGTGGGAGAGTTGAGCCACTTTTTACATTTAGTGATATTGTTCAATAACTGTACACAATTTATGGATTATTTGTTCGCTGGTATATACTACAACTATTCAGGCATAAAATGATAGCCCAATAAGACACCTAGCACAAACAACTTGGGGGTGACACTTCAACAAAAATATTTTGCAAAATGGCTCAAGTCTCCCTTGATGTGGTGAGAGTTGAGCCACGAGGTTGGGAGAGTTGAGCCACTATGCTATAGGCCCTACATATCATATTAAGAAGTACAGGCTTATGAAAGAAAATGACTATGGAAACCTATCTAAGGAAAGATGGTGTAATGGTAACAGAGGGGGCGGGGCATCTGTTTGACTTACGGGTCATCGGATGGATAATGTGGATGTTGTTGGGGTCCAGCTACGATCACATGATCAGGATTTCTAGATGCACCCTGACTGGATTTGCGTAATAAGTCAACTGTTGGTGTTAGGAAGAAGAAACCGCCTGTAGGGCGTCACCCCTGGCGAGAACACCACATGCCTTTCCAATATTCCTCACCTCATCCAATTGCAGACCCATTTCTTTGACCAAAAAATGACACTCATTGAGCCACTTGAAGGGAGGGTTGAGCCACTTGAGGGCTGAGCCATTGGAATACAGGGTTTAGCCATGGCACAACTCTCCCTCGACACGTTGGCACAACTCTCCCCACAGTCGCCATTTAAACTAACCCTCAAAACCTACGAAAATGACCACAACAAACATGTTGAAATTTGCTGAAAGAAACAAATGATATACAGACTATCTGCTAATCCAACTGATTCGCACTTATCCTCTACCATAGGTGTGAGAGAAAACCACATATCTGACAAGTGGACATTCACTTTTGGTGACCAAAAATGGTTTTTCTTTGACTATTTTGTCATGCTTCGTCCAACGTCGCTGCCTCATACACTGGAATATAGTTAATCATAGGCATGAACAAGAAATGGCAGCAGCTGACTGCTGTCAGTCACTATGAAGATGTAAGGTGGCCTGGATCAACTCTCCCAGTGGCTCAACTCTCCCACACTTCCCCTACTGTCCTTATATTCCTAAAATATTCTTTGCTAGTATGCATAGCACAGGGCTGAACATTGGCAAAGCTCCTTTTCATGTGTCAATGTACACCACCTTCAATGGCACTACAGACCATGGCATTTGTATATATGTGACCCGCCACAACAAAAGGATCCTAAAGTCACTGACGGCTGAGCTGAGAAAATCGAGGTTGAAATCGCACATCATCAAAATTGGTCAAAACAATCGGATTTCTGTTTTTGGCATAATTACCTCCACCAAGGAAGGAGGTTATGTTTTCATTACCGTTGGTTTGTTTGTTAGTTAGTTTGTTTGTTTGTTTGTCCGTGTGCAAAATAACGCAAAAAGTTGTGCAGGGATTTGGATGAAACTTGCAAGAAAGGTTGAGAATGACACAAGGTAGTGATCTGGAAATTTTCATGGATTTTATGAAGGATTTTCGATATTTTGGCAGGAAGGGTCAATGGCCTTGGGAGTTTAAGCAGCGCATTTTTGAGGTTTCATATGCACACTAAAGTGCGTGCTCTAGTTTCTGCTAGGGCGAGGCGTGTCGTGCAGCTGAGGGTTTATGACGTAACAAAGGCTTCTATATTGGGAAATTGGGCGACTTTCAGGGTGGAAATAGATTAGTGGTGGAAATGAGCTGCATGCTTGGCGGAGGTCTGTGCTCTCAGAGTGCTTCTCTAGTTTTGTAGTGTGATGTTTTGTCTGTCATCCGCCGAAATTTCGAACCTAAATGATAAACGGAAAGGCAAAAAATCAGCGTTTTTCTGGGCCTGATTTTCCAACTTTCAATGTAACAGAAATGTGTCCGAAGATTTGGATTTAGCGCTGCAGTTGGACTCCGCCCCTAGCAACGACGGAGTGATCTTATTGGTCAGTGCTAGGCATCCTGATTACTGATTGGTCGTGCGTAGACTGCTGGCGCTAAGCTTTAATGAACATCACGGAGGTCGCTAGGAGCATACCGTCTATTGTCAAGCGGTGAAAAATGTCTCGCCTCCCCATGATCATGATAGCGTCGGAAGAATTAACTTTGAAGGCGTTTTTCTCGAAACTGATTTCATAAACCACTTGACATGCACTAATAAATCATTGATATCTCTGCAACCGAGTACTGTTATGAGTTGTGCTATATATGAAATCAAAATAGAAGAGTAAGGGAATAATGTCATGCCATTTTCAGAAACTTGTCCTCCCTCGACTTTTGGAACCTTTTGTTGCAGCGGGTCACATATGGTTTACCCGTCACCCTTTGATGGCACATACTCCGTTTTTTTTTTTTTTTTGTGTGTGTGTGTGTTAGCGTCAAAGCAAGAAACCAAGGAGCTCACAATAAATATAGTTCAGTTTTGAAGTGACAGATTTGAAAAACAAAACAAAACAAAAACATTAGATAAAACAAAGTAGTGTGATGGTCCTTCCTTTATTCCTCATTACACACACAAACAAACACACGAACACTTTTTTGTTTTCCAGTTATCTGTATTTGATTTCTGTAATATTTCACATAGCAAAAACATTCATCTTGAATGTATAAACACAATATAAAATCAGCAATGTTTTGATTTAAAAAAAAAGAAAGATTATAGTGCGTGACCCCAAATACAAACAACTTACATTCAACACATAGACTTGCATTCAACACATAGACTTACATGTAGCTTCCGAAACAACAAAAAAGATACTCTCCCTACCTGCCCTCACACACACAACATACACTAGCTGTCCGTCACAAAGTGCTGTCCATGTACCAACTAAACGGGATTAATACTGCATACGCTGTTATTTTCGTGTACAGATATTTTCGTGAATGACGAGGTCATACACATTTTCACGAGATGTTTTCGCGAATCGAACCCAATGCTTCCATTCATGCTGAATTAACAAAGCACATGGAGACAATTTCTCGTGTTAAATTCACGATCCACCTGTGATTCGCAAAATTCGCGAAAATTAAACCCTCGCGAAAATATCAGCTTGTACAGTAGTGGAGAAACCAAGACTACGACTGTATTCATAGAAAGGTAGGACCTATTCATTATAACTCTTTCAGGAACAAAAGCAGGGTAATAATTGTGAAATCAAATCTACTGTTGTGGGCAACCTTAAGGTGTTGACATGTTTTATTGTTGACATGTTTCATAAAACATGTCAACTGAGTAAGCGCTAAGCCAATCAATGCAAGTGACTAGTGGCCTAATCCCAAGTTATTTACAGTCATACAAACAGACCTAATTAGTAATGAAAGGTTTGTTAAAAAAAAAAAAAAAAAAACTTCTGAAAATGAAAGTTTTTATGAAACGTGTACAGATGATGATCAAAAACTCTTCCCTTCCCCACCTTTTCTCAATTCTCTCTCTTGTTCACAAACTGCTTCTCTCCAAGACATCTTTTATTATACCCCCGCCAAACGAAGTTTGAAGGGGGTATATAGGAATCAGCGGACGGTCGGGCTTGGCACAGATGTGTGCCTTGGGTTGTAGATGTGCAAGACGTATTTTTTGACAGTACCCAAAAGTACGTTGCCATGGTAACGGCATGTTATGGGCAAAAATGGGTACAAATCTTGCGTCGCGAACTCCTCCCACAGTTTTTGATCAATTTTTATGAAATTAGGTACAGATGTTCATCTGAATATGTTAATGTGCAAGACACATATTTCCGCAGTGGCAAAAAGTGCGTTGCCATGGTAACGGCATGTTATTGGTAAAATATAGGGCAAAATGCTTCATGGCAGAACTGCTTCATCAGTGTTCTTCCAATTCTCATGGAATTCATATTGAATGTTTGTCTTAGGATATAGGTCAGCATGACACATTTCTTGACAGTGACAAAAAGTATGTTGCCATACAGCTCACATATTATGAGCCAAAATAATGTAAAATTTTGTGTTGCAAACTACTTCCTCAGTTTTTGCCCAATTTCCATGAAACTTGGTACAGATGTGTGCCTTTGGTTGTAGATGTGCAAGACGCATTTTTTGACAGTACCCGAAAGTACGTTGCCATGGTAACGGCATATTAATGGCAGAAGATCAAGGAAAGATCTTGCGGATTTAACTACTTCCTCAGTTTTTTGACCAAAGCTTATGAAATGTGGCACACACCTTGATCTTGGTGGGAAGATGTGGAAGACATATTTTTCGGATGTGTCGGAAGCTGCGTTGCCATGGTAACGGCATATAAATGGCAGAAGATCAAGGAAAGATCTTACGGATTGAACTACTTCCTCTGTATTCGACTGAAGCTCATGAAATATGGCACACACATTGGTCTTGGTGGGAAGATGTTCAAGACATATTTTTTGGACGTGTTGGAAGCTGCGTTGCCATGGTAACGGCATATTAATGGCGGAAGATCAAGGAAAGATCTTGTGGATTGAACTATTTCCTCAGTTTTTGACAAAAGCTTATGAAATGTGGCACACACAATAGTCTTGGTGGGAAGATGTGCAAGACATATTTTTCGGACGTGTCGGAAGCTGCGTTGCCATGTTAACGGCATTTAAATGGCAGAAGATCAAGGAAAGATCATTCCTTGGGTAAGACTGTCGTCACGGGGCGGGGGTATTAATCACCTTAAGTGATATTTCTAGTTTTCTTTGCTTCCTTTATTATTCCTGGCTCCTGATTTTACCTTCTTTCTCAACACACCTTTCAGAACAGTGTACATTTGCAATACTGTGCTATATTGCCATCTTTGAAATCAAAGGCCTTTTTATCCCTCAATATGTGACCTTGCATCACAAAACCAACCAAAAGTCGCACACCGTCAGTTAAATGAGGACTCAAAATAGGTGAAATGGGTGTACCCAGTCAATCTTGAATTTTTCATATTTTCTGAAAGAGCAATTATTCTTCTACATTATTTGCAAGGTTGCAATCATGAAATGAAAGGGCAACTGTGTTTTTAGCAGTTTTTATAGAACATGTTTGTAGTGTGATTAGGTATGCTTTTGAGGCCCCTTTTCATTTCTTAAAAACCCTTCACACACTCTTCACTTTCAACCCTAATAACATTTGAAAGGATGGTGCTACTGCTTTGAAAGTTAGTATAAGTCATTGATAGGATGTGTTGATAGAGCATGCTTAATTTCAGCTCAATTTGGATAATCCCTTCATTGAAGTTACCATAGGGTTTTACATCCTACTTTTTTTTTGTCCCATCCATTGCACAGAGTGAGGCTTGGTTTAATAGATAAAACTCTCGAACAGACCCTATACTTCAAAGCCTCTTTTCACAGTACATACTTTTCCAGAATGTGTGCATTCTTGTCAGTACTAAGATAGGTTAGGAGAGTCCATTTCAATTGAGTTTACATCATTTTAAAGCTTAAAGTGTGCTCTTTCAGAATCTACCCTGAACTAAAAATCCATGTCTGCTTTTTTTTTTTGGGGGGGGGGAGGGGGGTTGTTGGTTTTGTTATGCAGGGGGTCACATATGCATCTCTTGTCTGTTCTTTTGTCTTTGTTAAGTAAACTGCATTAACTCGACAGCTTTGCAGTACGTGAAAAATTCACAACGTAAATATTACAACTTATTAGCATTTATTTCATTGGTTTATGACTTATCTAAAAAAAGGCTGACTGCTGCCTAAAACTGTCACACCCTGGTTACAAATTTGTTTCTGTTTTTTGTTTCCTTTCTCAATGTAGCCCAGATAGAGGAAGAACCATGGAGTATTTACTTGATTATGACTCGGAAGCAGAGATTTTGCTCTTCTTGGTTGGCCAGGATGCTTCTTTTGCCTTCCTTAACTCAGCAAATGAGGTATATTATGCCTTTTGAAACTATTAAACAACTAAGTTATAATATTAAGTATTCATTTTACCCTTGGTGCTTGTTCATCATGCTTGCTTCTTTATTTTTTCATTTAAAATTTATGTGATGGTTTTAACGTGAAATTTGAGATGTATTTCATCTCACACGTAATATACAATGTAATATATTTTCTAAAATCTGTTACATGAATAATTTTGATATTTTGTGTGTTTTGCAATATCAAAATTACCATTACAACTATATGAATGACATTCAATTAGTTCTTATACATCAAGAAGTGACAAATATATTCTGTTGTCACTTTGACACTATTCTCTTGGTATCTTCCTGAAGATCTGGTATGGATACATAAGTACAAGGATCTACATGAAAAAGCTGAGACCATCCGTTGGTTGGGATGCAGCTTACCTGAGTGGACAACAAATATATCCCACTGCCACAGCCACTACAATATCATTATTCTATGACTCCTGGGGCATGCTCTATGAGGTATGCTACTGAACTTAATGTTTGTTCCCAGTGATTTGGTAATTATACCAAGTATTCAAGATTTGATGACCTGTTAGGTATTGTGAAAATATGCCATATGTACATGAGGAAAGCATTCATTTGCTTTAAAGAGTGCATGCTACACTTTGTACTTTGGACATTTTGCTCTTTTTACTTTATAGAAAGTAAAGTATAGAATATAGTATATAAAGTATAGAAGATAGTCTGACACTGTGTCATATTGCATACAAGCTGCAGTGTTTTGACAGCAGAGATGACAATTATAACCATCATGAGTATACTGCAGTCTAAAGTCATATATAGAATTGGTGCAAAAACTCTTCAGTGATAAAATCTATGCCACTTCCTCAAGTAGAATGTTGCAGAGGTATAACAAGTTTTGTCATTCAATGTCAAAAGTTGTTTGTTTTCTTTCATTTTCTGGTTTGTTCTTTACCAGCTCGTTGCATTTGACAACTCCTCTGGTGCTCAGATAGAGAGACGACATATCAACACTGGAGCTATTCTGGCATATAATTCATATGTTGAAGGCAAACGGGAGATGGAAAACATTGAAATCGGTCTGAATGATGAGCATGGTGATGGCTCAGTGCATTATCAAACCCAGTAAGTCTCAAAGTAGATATGAGTAGTATGAGTTGGCATGCAACACTTGAGTGCTTTTTATGCATGTTTATAAAGAGCTATTCTAGTTTTTGACCCATGTATAAGAGGTAAAAAGTGGGCAGGATGCAATATCAACAGCTTGGACAAGTCTTTGATTAAAGGGACCATTGTCCTCGGAAACAAATCAGGATTATTTTCATTTGCTTCACTGCCATGTGAGATAACCAAGTTATTGTGCCGTTTTGAGCAGCATGCTTGTGACCATACTCTATCAAGATATGGCTTGTTATAATACCTATCCATATAAAGGAAAGCATGAGACCTCGGTGCCATGGTGTATTTTTGTCCATAAGCTTTGATTTTTTTTTTCATTAATCACCAGCTACTTAGCTGGGATCAAATCAGTTCACATTATTTTTCTTTTACAAGACACAACTGGAAAATATGCAACAGTTGGCAGTTGAAGTTTTGTTTCCTACGCCAGTGGGAAAATATGATATAAATACTGTATAAACTTGGAATGTTTTCATTTCTGATCTTGCCATTTCCATCACTTTTACTTTTTGATTGTTTTGATTCTTGGAATCAAAAACATGCAAATTTCATCTTACCTGATTGAGCACCAGAAATTATTCCCTTGAAAATTTCCACTTTTACAATAAAGCTATTACCTGCAGATGATGCTGCAATTTATTGTTTGTTTTTTTTTCTCTTTTGTGCCATATTTCATGTGCAAAGTCAACATTGCAGTATTCACTTTTATTTGAGTTATAGTTTCTGTGAGAAATGAATACATTAACATTTATGATTATAGATGCATCAACAAACATTGTTATACAGAGAAGAAAAGAAATATCCAACTGGTGGACCAAATATCTCACATGAGCATTCCTAGTAAACCAAAACATACAATTTTTAATCTCTCTATGTACTAATTAAAGAAGAGGAAGAGATATCTCCAGAGAAGATGAAATTACAAATATGAGCCTGCATGATGTGGTTGAAGAAATCAAAAGAAGGAGAAAGCAGATGGACAATAGGAGAGAATAGAAGAAAAGGTAGTGGAAGGGACAGAAGAGAAGAGTGTGGAAGAGAAGGAGAGAGGAGTAAATGGAAAAGCAAAATGGAGAAGAGAGGAAGGGACTTCATTCCAATGTCAGTGTAATGAAATTTCAAGCATAATGAACTTGAAAAGCTTCCCAATTCAAGTTTGTTTGGATGGCATTATTGTTGATTACCTGTACAGTCATTACACTCTCCAGTAGAGAGTACATGCCATGGCGATAGTATTAAAAAATAGCAAGGCATGTAAACGGGTGAGTCCTTGCACAATTGATACGCAGGATACCAGCAGCGTATAATGGAATTAACCCTCACAATTTGTTTTCAGCTGTGAATTCCTTTCATATTCCTTCTCACTCCTGTCAGATCTGTCACCCCCTTAGTGGAATGCCAATGTCCCTACGAGAGCATTGTCTATGACATTGAGCAAGTCTTCCACTATGAGAGAACAGAGAGCTACTTTTTGGGAGCTCCCCAACTGAGAGACAGCACTGGTGGTCACTGGAACACATCACTCGTGGTCTACCAGGCCATTGTACACTTTTTGCTCTCTGAAAGAACAGCTCATCACACACTTCAAAAGAATGTTAGTGTAAAACCTTCAATCAATGTTAGTCACAAAGCTGTAATTTAATATTGATTTTACGTTGAGCCTCCCTGTATTAAATTTGTGTGTCATATTTGCAAAATTGCAAATGCACATGGAAATTCCTTTGTATTCTAAACTTGATGATGGACACATATTTTTCTTCCTTCATTCATGGACTTAGAACCAGTAACTGGTCACAGTCATACCAGCTAGTGATATGACATCATAGATTATGGAATACTGTATACACCATACATTTTACAGTGCTTTTATTTTTAGCGAATTTCACAGGTCAACCGATATTCATGAGAATATTTCCTTATGTAGCAAGGCAACGTTCATGGTTCATGTTCATTTTTGAAGTGGGATATCATCACTTATTCTCTTGAAAAGGGATAACTCATATTCCTAATTCAATCACTGTGTTTCTAGATCATGAACTTAACTACTTGCAAAATTGTCTTACAAGTCCTGATTTGGAACAGATGTGTATGAAATAAATGGTGTTTGCATTACTAGGGATGAAAACTATTACATAAATGTGAATGTGTTTAGGAGTGGCAAATACTAACAAGCAAAGTTTTGATGCTGTCCTCTGTATAGCAGTCAGTGATGTAGCATGTGCATCATTCCATGTCTGTTCTGCAGAGATGAATTCTTATAGACAAAGAGTCTACAGCTTAGCAACATCAAGGGCAAATGCTTAGAATTTGCATCAAAACTCTCTTTTTATGTGATTGCATATATGTATAGTAGTATTCATGTACATGTGAAAAGAAATATTGGCTGGTAAAACATAAAATTCATGCAGCATTCCAAATAATTTTGGAATTAGGTTGTGCTGAA
The DNA here is from genome assembly GCF_964275005.1 of Diadema setosum. NCBI lineage: Eukaryota > Metazoa > Echinodermata > Echinoidea > Diadematoida > Diadematidae > Diadema > Diadema setosum. The sequence continues at coordinate 35,416,214 of NC_092685.1, read as the reverse complement.
CATCTTGCACCATACAAGATTTAATAGAAGATAGCTAAGATATTTAAAGAAAAAGTTTAAGACTGAATTGTACACACGCAATTATTTTCTTTCTGTATTGATTTAGGACTATATTTGCACATTTGAAGAGATTTGATGCAACAATTCTATTCCACATCGTTTTTCCACTCATGTCATGCTTGGCACGGATGCTTCACAAATCAATTTTAACAGTTTCACTGGCCTTACATACCCATTGTTGGTGGTGTTTTACATTTATTTCACACTTATTTTCTCATTTTGCACGACTAGGAACTGGCACAAGCCAGCCACAGTCCTTTCCGCTGGTGGCATGAAGACACCAAGGCATTCAGTGCCTTTCACGAGTATCTCTTCCGAAATAACCAGATTGAATCAGGAATTCACATTGACCCAGGATCTTACTTCCTCTATGTGAGTTGATCATTTTCCTTCTGAATTAATGGTTTTCCTATCTGAAAGGATTCCCATATAATGTTGAGAAACATATATCAGTACTGAGTATCAAAGCCTACAGATACCAACAGACACATGCTATATTACAGTATGTTGACTATGTTGATCAAATCACAAGTATGTTTTTGTAGTGATTTTTTTCAGTCAAGGCCTTTAAATATGTGTATTCATGAATGTATGTGAGAGTGTAAATACCACTGATGTCCGTGTTTGCTGTTTGAAAACCGTTATGTAGTACTGACAGGAACAGGATAGAAGGTAATTGAGTTAAGTGTTACCTAAAGCTTACCCTCATGAATATTGCATTTACAGCGGCCCGACCATTCTTGCTCAAGACCCGTTCTGCCACACACTGTGTTCCTGGACAAGCACGATATGTTCCGTTTTGATGTCTACCTCAGAGTTGGTCTACTTGACATCAACATGGATTTGGATGACCTTCGCATCTCCTTGGAAGTCTCTGATGAGAACATTCTGGCGGTTGAGACACAACGCTGGATGTACCCTCTGAACAGCACCATTAGATATGAGGTTCCTGCTACAAATTTTCATGGCAAATCTCTTCATTATCATTATTGAATTTAAAGATGGTGATGGTCTTGCAATGCTGCTTTATAGTTTTCTAACACGTCAGATTGTTGCAAACTTAAATATTAGAGAATTTGTACCCGCGCAAGAGCTTCTTATCATTAGAGCCTATGAGATTGTCTTAAAAGAACTTCCATGAATATGTATCTTTCATCATATATTGTTGGATTAATCAGTCCAAGAACACATTGCTAATCCTACCTGGAAATAAGATTTCAAGTAAACATTTTTATCAGGTCACAGAAATTACATAATGGACATGCTTAACTAGAAAAATTACATAGACCTTTGCCATTTTTGCTTTAGGATGTTGTGGCACAGGTATCTTGAAGTCTGCCTTTTACCAGAATACCTTAAGTTTGTTTGTTGTTGTTGTTGTTTTTTTTTAGATCAAATGAAACGGGCTGTCAGACCATGGCTACGTTTCATTTTTGTGAAATAGTACAACATTGAGGTATTGCACTTCTCTGATTGGCATGTTTTGGATTTTGTATTAAGTTATACACAAGGGAAAATCATTCTAAACATTTTCATAGAAATAGTAAAAGATGGCAATTACTAACCAATGAAATATCACACATGAAAGGTTATAAATCAAATTCATTCAACAGAAAAAGTGCAATTCGCATGTGTGCTCTTCTTATAATTCATGTGTTTTTAAAGTTAAGCCAGGATGTATTTGTGTCATGACCATTCCTGTAGGTCATTCTAGTGGACCAGGGTGCATTGGTACACCAGTCTGGTCCAGGGTCCAGCTTGTATCCCACTTCTGTCCTCCTCCAAGTTTGGCACTCATCATCCTCTTGTTTCACGCCTGATCAAATTACTTCTGAACCTGAGGTAACAAACTCTTCATTGTGTGTACCTTTGTAACTATCATCCTCTTCTAATCTAATTTGATTTTAGTGCAATGACACACTGCCAGTGATGTCCCTCAGGTGTATACATAAAAATGGTTAGAAAATCAACATGTTTTTGTGACATCATAGGTAGCTTGTTGTAATTTTCAAACTTGTCACATTGCCATTCACCATGTGACTTGTAGTCACTCATAGGATTACATAGTACGTTCACATCTAATTTAGATAACACTTGTAGTAAATGTGATATGCTGGTATATTTAAAGGACACAATGAATCTCAGTAGGTGTTTCCACAGGAATTGCTTGGTGTGAAAAATTAAATGCCATCCTGTTATGGTGTTGTAGTGAATATATGAGAAGATACTGTATACGCCATATATTTAGCGAGTCTAAATTTTTGCGAATTTAGACTTCCCGACAATTTCGTGAGTGGTTAAATTCGTGATCATGGAGTACTGTATTGAATGGAGAAGTGTATACGTGTGCACACATTCATATCGGGATCAGAGTCAATACTTTTATGTGTCTTTAGTTTCGCGAATAGCGGCTTACTCGCGAAATTCGCGAAAATAAAAACCTAGCGAAATATTGGGCATATACGGTATTTGAGAGCATGTTATCATAATGGGCTATACAAGTATATATGTTTATTTCACTTATGACAAAAAAAAAAAAAAAAAACGAACAATGAAGTTTGGTTCACCTGTTACTATTTCTTTTTCACCTGGCTATCTCTCACTTCAAAGATATGCCAACATGTTAAATGACATGCATTCTTTGGTCTATCATCAGCTATGTATGTGCATGCATGTTTCATTGTGTAATCTCTGGGCAATCTATGATGATATATGTTCATATATGTGACCATGCATCACAAAACCAACAAAAAGTCGCACCCATTGATTTTACGTGAGGACTCAAAAAGGGTGAAATGGGTCAACTGAGTCAGTCTTGAGTTTTTCATATTTTCTAAAAGAGCTATCCTTCTTATACACTATTCTTTAGTTTGGGATCATAACATTAATGGGATAGTGTGTTTTGAGTAATTTTTCTTGACGGCCCGCGCATGCACACACATCACATGCGCACAAATTTCAAATCCATTGACTGGATAAGATGTCTGTGTGCGCATGCGCTAGCCGTCAATTCAGTGTAGCTCTCCCAGGTTCCTCTCGACCGAGTCACATTAAGTCATCAATTCGAACAGAAAGGGACTATTGACAGAACCAAACGTTGCACGAACCCTGTTGTCAATACTTCAACTTCATTGGTAAGTCTTCAAATTGAAGAAAATTTTGATTTTAGGTTGATATTTGTCCGCAATACTATATACTCTGTCATGATCCTGAATGCTACAGTCCACAGCCCTATTACGCTATGCGTATGGGGCTGCTGGTCACAGTTAGGTTAGGCCCTACCTAAAATATTTCAGTAGGTCCTAAATTGATGTACGTCCTTATTTATTTTTACAAAAGTTAGATGGCAACATGCTTCTCTTCGTAAGTTTTAATGCTCCAAACCAAAGATAGTAGTGAAAAACTATGTACATGTATGCCTGTAGCTGTACAGCTATACGCATTTTTCTCAAACAACTGATGATTTACAGGAGTGAGGGAGAACTAGACAGGCTATGGTACTGTAGGCGAGTAGCTTGGTCGTGTTTGTAGTAAAGTTACTAAAGACAAGTTAAATACTGAATACATCTAACCTTAGACTAAAAGCGCCATGAGCATCTTTTGATGGACTGTGCGCTATAAAAGTATACACTATTATTATTATTATTATTATCATTATTATTATCATTATTATTATTATTATTATCATTATTATTATCATTATTATTATTATTATCATTATTATTATTATTATTATCATTATTATTATCATTATTATTATTATTATTATTTATAACAGCGACTGGGCTGTGTATAGAAATCTACTACCTAGTTCAAACTACTCAAGTAAAATTAAAAAGTCAGTGTCTAGATAAACATTAGATCTAACCGTTACAAGTAAATTTATTTTCATTTTTTTTTAATAGATCTAACGTTACACCCCAGACGGTATTACAGTTTGTAGATTACTAAGCTCTACCTCAGAAAGAGTCGAGTCTAACCGTGTTAGACTATTAGTCTTTGAGAATAGGCAGTACAAGTAGAAATTTATTTATTATTTTATGGGAGTTAGAGAGGCGCTGTAACATTATAGGCCCTACATACATTTCAATCATTCATGTACTTACACATCATCTGGATCTGGATTCCTTGAAGTTGTTGACTTGGCCTGGGGTTGCTTGATTGGCGTAAGCCGTGGCATTGGACGTGCAGGCAGCTGGGTCGACATCTAAGTTACAATTCCACCATGCATGCTGTAGCATGAATTTGCACATTCTAAATTCCTGCAAAACTGTTCATGCAACTACAGCAAGTGGAAAGCAAATTTTTCATCGGCACGCTGACGCTGAAGCTTCCCCTTCTGGCCTCTTACTTGTCCTAGTAAGCATGCTAGGAACGCGGCTCTCTGCATTCTCCACTCATCGATAGCGTCATACAAGTAAATACGTTTGCAGTCTTTCGAGTTGGACGCCTGTTTGATCTCCATTGTGAAGTTTCATTACTAAATCAAAGACTATAAGCCGAACTGAACTAAACTGAAGCAGTACTTTTTATTGCAAACAGTAACGCACACCACACACATTGATATCGACGTACCGATGACTTTATATCGACTTTGTATGTTACGATCCGGCCAAACGTATCACAGCTGACATGGGATATGCAGCAGACAATATTGCACAATGATCAAAACAACAAAACAACCCGCCATATGCATTGCAACTTGCTATATATATGAAGCTTAGAGTTTTAATATTTCTTCATTAAACAATATTTATAAAACTAAATATGTAATAACGTATTATATAAATAACCTATAATATTGTTATAGGATATTTCCAGAAATTTCAAAATATTATTGCTTAGATTGCTGAAATTGGCACCACAGTGCAAATAAACACAGACTATGAAGCCAGGTACGTACGTACACACACAGCTCTCTCAGTTTACGTGTCATGACTGGAGCCCGTAGGAGAGATTTTCATGCGTGTGGCTGTTATGCGGTTTCATGCGTGCGCCCATTCGGTAGGTATTCGGGCGTCCATGTTGAAATTAGGGTGGACGGCTCGCACGGCTCTTGTAGTCTAGCTGGGTGTTCGCTGGTGCGTAGCATCGTGTTCGGCATTCGGTACGTACGGGGGGTACGGTAACGGGAGGAGCAGCGTGTCGTACTGAGCTGCAAATCGCCTCCGACGATTGAGCGCCTTTAACTAAAAATCCATGTCTGGCGACTTTTTGTTGGTTTTGTGATGCAGGGTCACATATGCAATTTTTTTAATAGGATAAAAGACAGAAACTTTGCCTTAAATTTTGGTTCTTGTGAATATTACCAGTGAATGTTTTCAGAAGAGAGTGCATGAGTTTGCTCAGGAATTACAATGTTTGTATTTTGCCTAATGCCATCAGGGTATCCACAGCATGGATGTGATGTTGGGCTGTCCACCAGGAAGAAAGCTTGTCTTTGACCTCAAGCTCAGCATAGAGAACCTGAATGAACAGTTTATCTATGACTGCCCCATCAAGACGGAGGGGAGACCCTGTCTACACTACCATCATGGTAAGTGATATACAGATACAACATAGTAGGTTGGGCAATCGGAGTGGGAAAATAAACAGATAGTAAACATTATACTCCTCGACGGCAGAGGAGAAGGAGGAGGATTTGATGTTCCCTCTGGTTCCATTGTTTGAGCTTTCGAATCTGCAAAGCAAGCTTGGGGTCATTATTGTGTGAGGTTAAACTACTTTTATGTTATAGGTTTTATTTATGTTGCCATCTTATCCTTTTGGGGCTTTGACTTTTGTTTACATCAGCTACATGTGGATTGTACTGTGTTTTAATAGCAAAGAAAAAAGAAAAGAAAGAAAGAAAGAAAGAAGGAAAAAATTAGCACAGCTCTTGAATACTTCCTGCACTCAGGAAAAATCCAGAACCAAGAATAATGATTGATTGTCATTAGCATTGGCATGAATGCTTCAGTAAAAATTATCATGTACATAAATTCTCAGTAGTTGCAGTAAAGTTATGCAAGCAGCACAGCTTCAGAGGATTGTCTTGCTCAGGATAATTGTGATTGATTCAGGTGAATTATTCTCTCCAGATTTTCGGCCATTGTTTAAGCTGGTTGACTTCACAACAGGAGAAGCAACTCTCTTCACTGGAATGTACACTTTAGTGGTGCTGGGTGGCAGCTACATCAGTGCAGATGACATCACCATTTTCAGCCCAGAAAAGCAGGAGAAATATAACAACTTCAACAAGTATGACTCTCAGTGTGTTATCATTCTGGCCTACCAGGGGCTGTCTAAGAATCAAAACTTATTTAGGAGCACATTGAACAACTAATGCTTGTTTTTGTCTTTCCTTTTTTTTTTTTTTACTTTTTTTTTTTACTTTTTCCATTTATCAGCTCACTAAGCCAAAGGGCTAGCAAGTGAGCTATTACAATTGTTCACCATCTGGCATGTGTTGTGCATCATGCATAAACGTGGGGGGGGGGGGGAATTGTAGTTTGTATAAGTGATGGGGAGGGGGCCTGGATCGGGACCCAAATGGCTAAAGTGAGGAGGGTGTTGCCAAATGTGCCTGCCCACAATCCCTGAATCTCAAGAATTTGGAAATATTGTGCCTCAATAGGAGTGTTATGAAAACAAAGTGCGCTGCTCAGATGCACAAGTGCACTTATGTATGTACAAACCATTTCATACCGATTGCAAACTGTAAACACCCTCGAGATGGCAAACGAAGTATCAGACATTTGAAGAAGAAAAAAAATGACCCATCATTGTGTAACTTTATGTTTGTTGTAACTTCAAAAAATGTCTTGTGGCAAGGATAATACACTCCTCCTGCTGGAAACTGTGTGCAATGCTGCAGTACACAGTACTAACTTTAATAAACCAATTAATGGGTGAAATATATCTCCAGTGTCATTTTCCAATATACCTTTAATAACACCCATACATTTTTATATTTAAATGCTATTATGTTTGTATCATACATGAAATGTAGACTGGGAAAAATTACCCTGTATGTAAAGCTTTATTGAAACAACAAAATTGTCCCTATTCAAAAAAAAACCCCAACAACACATGAACAAGCAGCCTTTTGATCAGCGTTTCCTACAAGCAAAACTGAGAAAATGATGTTGCACATGAAGTGTGTGAACTTGAAACATGTACAGTGCCCAAGTGGGCACACTTCAAAGCTGTGGCTTTTATAGCACTATACATACAATTATTTTATAAAAATTCTATATCATTACAACTTTGATTTATGATATTTGATATCAGTCACTCTGGTGACTGACATTAATGTATTAATGTGTTATGTCCTAATCATAAACATTTTCCTTAGGCAAGGACAACGTATCTGGAAACCCATTGAGAAGGAGAGCATCTCTGCGGGCAATGAATCGACTCCTGTGTATTCCCACACACACAACGGGGTCACCTGGATTTGTGAGCAGCACTCGCCGTGTGCTGATGTTCCCATGCTCAACTTCCCCTACAGCCCAGAGTACTACTTCCTTATTGAAATGTCAACACTTGGGGTGGATACAGAGTCAACATACTGTCACTACAGTTTGCAGTTTGTTGTCCATGTTCACGGAATGGATATCAGCGGGAATAAAGCTTTAGTCATTGTTGCTGTAAGTGAAGGCTAATTTTGCAAGTACGTTCCAAAGATTCTGTAAAAATACAACAAAATATTCAAGTTCTTGAAACTGTATTAGCTTTTATTTTCGCAAAATTTGCGAATTACTGTTGGATCACGAATTTAACAACATGCAAAATGTCGCCATGTGCAAGGGTAATAGTGCACTTACAAAAGGCTTGGTGTCCATTTGCGAAAATAACATCTCGCGAAAATATCCGGGACCTCATACGCAAAAATATCTGGATGTGAAAATAATGGGCTATCTATCTATAGGCAATGGGATAAAGAAGTAAGAAATTTTATGCGCTACGAATTGATACAAAACATTAGAAAGATAAAGAAATGAATTAGGGAAAATAGATTGAATTGCTGTTATAAATTTGGTAAATATGAACAAGCAAGACTAAGTGGGCAAAAACAGTTTTTATGAGATAAGTATCAAATAAGTTTTTTTTTGCAGATGTGGGGGGGATATTCCAAACATTTGATGCACCAACAGAAAAACAAAAAAAAAAATAGTAATAGGAATTCCAAGACTGTCATTTGTTTTGGGAAAAAACCCCAACTAGTTTTTTTAGTGTTCAGTATTGATTTCTGTTTTCCCCCTTATGGTTTCAGGGTATATATCCCTTAGTATGCATAGATATTTTGCTTCTTCTTGAGCTATTGCTGTATCATTTTCAAGGCATACTTGTGTCAAGTAGTCCTTTAATGAAGTAATTGGCTCTGTTCTTTCCATTTTTGATTGGCAGTGGTCATTTTTCGCAAGTGTTTTGATGGTTGCTATTTTCATCATCTGTAACTACGACAACAAGAAGTTGTGGAGGCGCATCCGAAGCACCTGCCAGACCACAGACCCACGGGTTAAAGTAGTACCCGTAGCTAGTGATTCCTCAGAAGAGGTGGAGCTAGAAGTCCACTATAGGGAGGGACTTAACTACCATCCGGCAGGTATGAGAACTCAAGCTCAAGTTCAGATTAGATCTTTGTGTTCATTATTAGAGGTGGAATTCTCCTTGCAAAGATGTTTAAATTGAATTGACATTTTGTTACATTTGACAACAAATGATGCAAGTTACTGTGGAAGTGAAGTAACTTATACAAAAATGAACACATATTAAGGTGAAAACATAGTTCTGGTAAGGGTCAAAGCGAGGCTGAGTTGTACCCGAGTCCGAGTTAGCCTGACCCAGTTCTAAAATTGTAACTCCGGCAAACCTTTTTGGTTAATAAATATTTTTGCATTTTCGTCGTAACCCAACGAATATCTTGTCATTACAGCATTATTCCACACATTTCTTAGGCATACATGTGCATTTTGGAGCAAAATTCGACAATTCTGCATGCGTACCAGAACTATATGTTTTACCTTTAACCCGTTGAGGACGAGTCCCGAGTATACTCGGGCAGGGGTCTATGGGAAATGCGTGTTGTAGCAAAATCAGTCCGTCCTCAACGGGTTAAAACGCTCTTGATCTGTGGCAAATGCATGGGGTTGTAGGTTTCATTTGGATGTACAGTGCATGACAGTGATGTGTTACAGTGAGTCCCATGTTTTCACCACACCAATTGATAACTGTGGAGTCAATCTGTGGATGACTCACTCTTTACATGCTCATTTCATTGTGCTGTAAAGCAAGTAAGGGCCCCTTTCCATAGGACAGAGACCATTGGGTATCTATAGAGAGAAAAAAAAAAAAAATCAGCAGGATCTCTTCGCAATCTCAAGACCAACAAGAGGTTGTGTCTCGTGAAATGCTGTGGAGATCCTGAGTTGAGCAACATCTAAAATTCTCAACAATCTCTCGTTAATTTTTGGCAATCTGTCATGCAATGCATAGCCATTCCTTGATTTCTCACTGATCTTTGTTACAGAAGTTACAAGTGGTTTTTACTGTTTCGTCACTGGTTTTTGAATGATATTCACTGATATTTCCATTATAGTTGTGGAAAATTCTTAGATGGTAGATCAGCAGATGGCTCAGAGATGTGATGAAGACCAAGCCAACCATAGCATAGGGAATTTCAATGCATGATTCTTGAAAAATCATGGAAGACCTTGGAGATCACATTATAGAGCTCACTGTAATTCTTGGGACACTCAATGTTCTCTCAGCAGTCTTGGTTCTCTGGAAATGGAGATGAGTGTAATGTTTCTACTTTCTCACCCTGTCTTCCTTCAACAGATCCATCTACTACCAGTACCGTCATTGAAACACTTCTAACTAATGATGAGGATTATCCAGAACTACCTAAATCAGGCAAGTTGATGTCAACATGTTGATAAGTCAATACATTCAATTTGTGCTCACATGCGCAGATCGAGACACAAAACTAAGCATTTCAAATGTTCGTGTGTCTACGTAAGCATGCAGGAGATAAAATGAACAAGTCATTCAAGCGACACAATTCCCACAACACGCACAGCGCTCCATCACACACAGACACACAGACACACACACACCCGAACCGATATCACCTTCCTTCCTGATGAAACAACTTAAATTCCCAATAATGTTGATACATAAGACATAATGGACCGCATGCATAAAAGCAGCATCCGCCCGCACGCAAGCACAACTCCGAATTTATATACAAATCCGTCAATCAAACTCATCAAACTCAAAGCTGCTGATAAAATCAATATAACGCTATGCCAGCAACAGCTTACCCCTCCCCACGCGCAGCCAAAACAAGTAATAAACACATTCTTCCATCATATACACTAACACACACACACGCATGCACGCACAAACGGACACTCAATTATCATGTGCGCGCGCACATACACACTTCCTTGAAACCTCATCGTGACTTTTTACATGGCATGTTTGCATGGATGTAGCCATGTAAGTTATGTTTTGGTATTTCAATGACTATGTCAAGAATGATATTACAAAGCAAAATGTGCTTCGAGGGCGGGCGACAATCTTTGCCGCCAGCCCTCATCATAAATTGTCGCCAGACAACAATTTATGACGGGGCGACAATTTATGCCGCCAACTCCGTCAAAAATTGTCGCCTGTTTCAGGGGGCGACAATCTTTGACAGGGTGACAATTTATGTCGCAACAACAGGTCCGTAATTCTAGGAAAATTATGAGCAAATGGAAACACATTTCTTTAACTCTTTATGTGCCACGTTCGCACGTCCGACTCAGTCGACGGCGTGCCAACTTCGCTAATCCCCCGGTACAATAAAAGCGTTTCTCGCGCTTGTGTTCCTCTCAATTAGGGCTTGCAGTCTATGTGGTGGTTAACTATCAAGCGGTGTTCCTAACTAGATTTGCGTTTACATTTTCAGTTTCTGTCATCGTTTTATGTGCAAAAGTCACGCCTTTACAGTAATGTAGCAACTGGTCATTTAAAGAAATTTTGAAATAGATTTGTCATACAATGTATATCGAAGCAAAGTTTGGCATTCCTCTAACACTTTGCTCACTATTATGTCCAACTTAACAGAAATTTTAAGAAGTTATACAAATTGGAAACACAGAATTCTTTCTCAAAGCATGACTACCTTCGTGTCTCAGAATAACGTGGCACACAGGGGGTTGACACCATGGCACATAAAGAGTTAAAAGATATAATGATGTGCACTGTTATATGCGTAATTGTGAGTCATTTATATCATGATGACACGGTAGTCACAACTGCTTTGAAATAAAAAAAACCCAACCTAATAATAATATTGATAAGTATTATAATACAGACAATCTTGTTTAAGTCAATCTCACATATGTCAAATAATCGCTTAAGTCAAAGGAATTTTTTAGTCCTCTTTATATTCTATTGATTCTAATCCCGTACCAGTTGAATTTTCTGAGTCAAAGCTATTTCTTCAGTCCAAATTCGGCCTAGGCAAGGTTGACTGTATACGTAACTTACAGTGTGCCAAATCCACTCTGTAGATAGAGTGCTCAAGGCACATACACACTATTATTACCCTAGTCACTGGATACATTATTTCCAACCAGCACTGAGACAGTGCTCACTCTCCACTCCCTGGGGAGTAGGCTATTCCAGCCAGTCGCCATTTTACAGGCGGGCACATGCTGATCAACCAACATTCTTGACAAAGAAAATCAAAAGAAATGTGCTCGTTATAACGAAATGCTGATCGCTTTCGAAAATACGTAGCGGAAAAGGCATTTATAGCGTCTCTGCATGGGCAAATGCTTCACATCACTGTGTTCGCGCCGTGTGTCATGCACAGTTTCCGAGGGGAACTTGTGTTATTGTAATACAATAATCTGAAATTAAATAAGGTTCGTTCTATTGTTCCGAAAGTTCTTTATTACAAAATGCACAGATTCTGATACACCTAAATGTCCATTAGTTCGGAAATGAAATAGCGTTTGTTATTACGAACATTTTAGCGTTATTCCCAAGGTTTGTTATAAATAATGTTCGTTAATCCGACAATGAAATATGGTTCTTATTACGACATTTTGTTAGTCCGAAAATGATAGGAATTCCAAATGTTTGTTAATCGGAACATTAAAACAAAAGTTTCGTTAATCCAAAAGTGAAAAAGGCGAGTCCACTAAATTTGGAATTGCAAACCTTATAATCGTCTTAAGATAACTGAACCTTCGAAATAACTAACCTTTCTCGCTATTTTGATTAACAAACCTTCTTCGGAATAAGGAATCTTATTTCATTTTTGGATTAAAAAAAAAAAAAAAAAAAACCCTTCGGAACAAAGAACTTTCGCAATAGTGAACCCTTCTCATTTTTTGATTTACAAGCCTGCGGAATGACGGATCTCATTTCATTTTCCGATCAACGAACCTTCTAAAAATGAACAATATGTATTTATATCTAAAGCATGAACTTACGGAGTAACGAATCTTCGGAAGAGCAAAGCTTCAAATGAACAAACCTTTGGAATCCCGGGAATGGCGAGACTTTGGGATAAGGAGCCTTCGGAGTAACAAGCTTTAGTAAGAAATGAACCTTTGGAATAGCGAACTGTAACTAAATCTTAAGCCGTCATTTTCTATACATGTGTGACAATACAAACAACTTCGTGCTCTCTTTTAAATGTAATATTCAAACGAAATTAAAAAGGTACCATTTCATTTCACATAATTTCACATAACTTTCCAGTGTAAGGTGAATATTCAACAAACAGAATATGATGTGAATGCGTGTTTTCCTTGTTTTTGTTATATATGTATTTGTTCAGTTATAGCGAAATTTCGTTATAATGAAAGAAAACTGCCGGTCCTGAGCATTTCGTTATAAGAGGAGTGCACTGTAATGTTGTTTTAGATCTGTTCTTGAAACAGGGAGTTTTAGAGCAGACAGTGTACAATGTATTTGTTGGAATCAATGGTTGGCCTTTGTTCTTTTTCATACACTGATGCAGACTCATGTTATCAAACTGGAGGTGGTCCATCGAGTGTGAGGAAAAACCAGCTGACACATCGGACTGTCTCAGGAAATATTTCATCATCCAAACACTCTGGCAAGACTTGATGTTGCATTATGATGGTGGATATCCTGCCATACCCCTCCACTCTCTAAGATGTGAACTGCTGACATTCAATGCGAGTATATCAGTCTATTTGGAGTAGCCATGTCACTCACTTGCTACTCTGCAGTGAGATGTCTTTCACACAAGATGCTTCCATACAAGGCAATCAGCACCTGGCATGCAGGATAACTCCCAGATCAACAGATATCACCAGTGAAAAGTTAAAAATGTGCTGTGTTGCAAGGTCCACCGCCTCATCCATGAAATTTAACACTAATACATTAGGCAATATATGCACTTATCAGATTTCATAGAAGACCAAATGGCAGAGCTTTTGTTAATTTGAACTCGGTATTCATCATCATTGTATTTCCTCAGCATATTTGTGTATGTCAAGCTCAACTGTGCACATTGTTTCCTTGTTTGTTTACCTTTCAGTGGAATATGTTTGTCATGAGGGGAAAAAAAAAGAAGAAAAAAAATGCAATCACCTTATCATATATTGGCCTCCATAAGATGATGTTCAGTTCATGATTTCACATAGGCATGAACCAGACAAATTGTTTTTGCAATTTCACAGTACCCTGATATCATTATAAACTTCATCAAAGTTATCACAACTTAAAACCTAGCTTGAACTCTGAATTTTTCCAGAGACTTGCCTGGCGTAGCAAGAAATTATGCATGCCAAGGAACCGATGTCGCCATTGAGGTCAAAAATTGGTTTGGTAGTATTATGAAATTGCTTGGAACTCGAGCACTCCTGAAGCTTTTAGAAGGAGGTGAACGGTGATGACACCGTGAAATCTAATTTTCCGAGCTGAAAATGTTGTGAATGCAATAATTTCTATCTAGCACAATCACCATGTAAAGCACAATTTTCCCTTTTCTGTGGTAACAAGGTCTAAGTTCTGATGAAATTTTGTATGATTCATATAATTTGATACTGTGCATGATCAATTTGTGGCATTACTGCATATCACAGTTACTATGCGAGCTGAAATTTTCGCGAATTGCTAAATGGAGGACACTTTCGCGTGTTGTTAATTTCGCGGTTGCAAGGGTATTGAACTTGGCTATTCGCGCGTTATTTTCGCATGTTGTTATTTTCGCGGTTCAAAGGCGATTCGTGAAATTTGCGAAAATAAAACCACCACGAAAATTTCAGCTCGTACAGTACTTAATACACGTGTGCCATACTCGTGTCTTCATATTCTGCTATTGTCAAGGCAATTTCAGTAAAGTTACAACACTGTGTCATTATGGCAACATTTACAGTGAAACTTTGTTATAGAATACCACAGTGTGATGCCGTAGCCAGTGCTTTACACTAACTTTTTTTTTTCTCCCGGTGGCCCATTCAGGCCACTAAAATCAATCTGAAAGTTGAGTGGCCCCAAAGGAGAAAGGTAGTTGGCCAAAATGAATAAAAATATTAAATCCATTTCGAATCTTATGTAACAGATCGGGCCACCAAAGGATAGCCCGTTTGAAAATTTGGTAGCCCGACATGAATTTTTAGTGGCTTCTGGCCATCAGGCCACCGCTAATGTTAAGCCCAATCATAGCCATTCATTACTATGGAAACTGGTTCTACACAGCCTCATCTAACCGAAGTGTTTATGCTTGCACCTGATTCCAACCTGAGCAAGAACAAAAGGGTATGACGTCACTTTAGCAGTGGTCAGTTACAACAAAACCCTTTTCAAAACAACATATTTTGCAGGTCCCCAACTCTGTTCATTTCTTTGTTTTCTATTCTGATAGAATGTGAAAACTGATCTAACAAGGTAATTGTCATAGTCTTTACGTCATGGTTATAACAAGGTTCCTCAGTACTGTTACTCGACCTGGCACAATGGATACTACCTCAACTTACTGACCACACCCAGATTACATCTTACGTGTGGGAAGAATTGATTTATCACTTTGAAACATTAGATATTGGACAGAGACTTGTTCTAAGATATCTATTAAGTAAGTGTGTGATTTATTGTAAATATTGTGATTACATACCATTGTACATTTTGTATATTTGATCTGATTATGTCAATTTCATTGTGAAATAAATTTTGTATTCTGTGCAGTTTTATGCATAAACACATTTTAAGTACATGTCATTATGTCAGGCAAGACATATTTTACAAATTTCCGTCAAGCTGGGCAGTACTGCTTGGCTCTTTTTTTACAGGACTGTGACTTGTGAAATGATGAAACAATATCTTTGTGGAACATTTAGCCGAAAATTGGCATGTGTACATATGCTTGTAGTCATGGTTCTGGGGGGTGTTGCAAGAAAGTTGCAATCAATTGCAAATAATTGCTAATTTTGAAACAACCATTTTGATTGGCTCAGGGTCTGTCCTATTAAGAAGACATACATGCCACAATGATTTTGATTGGCCAGTGACAATCAGTTGCAAGTTGCGTTTAAACGCAAAGTTTCTAGCAACGGGGCCCAGTTCATAAAGTGGACATGCAGTTGTAATTTGTAAAGTTTGCAAATCTCATGGCAACAAAGGAAATGTTCAGGGCAATTGTTTTGGACCAATTTCTTGCCATGCTCACATTTACTTTAGGTATCTATTTGTCATGAAATGTGAATTTTACAAGGACCAATGATTTTGTCTTTGAAACATGCAGAAGGTACAAGTGGCCAGTCACCCAAAACATGTTATTAAGAGCAGGTGCTTTTACCCGTGTGGTTTCAAATGGTAGAATTAAATGCGACTGGATCCCCCCCCCCCCCCTATAGGGCTTGTCTATTGATGTCAAAGTTCTGTCAAAACCAAGTACGTCACATTGTACTTCTAATTTTCATCTATATGGCAATGTTGTGGAAATTAAGTATCTTACCTTTTTTTCACAGAAGTACGTGTATTGCAATTTACACTAACATCTTTGATCTTGCAAATAAAAGTTTGGACACAACATTTCCCATTGAATGTGTTCATGCCAGTGTCCATGCATTTGTGATTGCTAGTGTATATTGTCCTAGCACAGGTTAAAACTATTGATAAATCAAAAATGGAAGAAACATTTGATCCTGTTGCAATAAAGCGAGTTTATTCAATATACACATTTCATCTCAACACATATTCAAGAATGGCATGTGCAGTGCTTGTCAGTGTGCATACAGTATGGCCAAAAAAAAAAAAAAAAAGTTCAAGATCCCCTTAGGGAAATATATTACAAGGTTTCCAACACTAGACAGAGCTGCTGACTATTGGCATGGCAGATACTCAATACTTAATCCTTTGAAACGCTGCAGAATCTCCTTAAAAAACACTCTTCCCTCACTCAAGATACATGTACTTACTACAATGTAGTTAGGTGTTCGCAAGCAGTTTATGATTCAACACGTAACATCCACACTGCCATGCTACCACCTGTGCTTCAATAGATATTTGTGCTATTAAATGAGCTAGTGCTACGAGTGGCTTACCACTCTTAGCAATAGAATACATTTAGATAGCTGAACAATACTTGGTTGAAAGTCATTAGGGCATTTGGTGTAAATTTAGTGTCATGTTTGCCTCTCCACATGCTATACAACTTAAAATAATCACATAACATCCCAATAACATTCCAGTTGTTCAGACAATGGAAATTCAAAGCTCTTCTAAACAGGCAACATTACATCATCTCTATTATCACATACTGTATACGCCATACATTTCGCGAGTCTAAATTTTTGCGAATCAGGAATTCCCGACGATTTCGCAAGAAGTTAAATTCGCAATCGTGGAGTCCTGTACTGAACGGAGTTCCGTACACGCGTATGTCACATTCACATCGAGATCAGAGTCAATATTTTCGCGGGTCCTTAATTTTGCAAATAGCACCTGACTCGCGAAATTTGCGAAAATAAAAACCTCGCGAAATATTTGGCGTATACAGTATTGTCACCGTGATCGATAAGGAATATAACCAAAGGGTAGATTTCATTGATACAGGGACCTCAAACAATGACATATAAAATCTTGTGGCAATCATAAGAGGATGGTAACTTGCTGTACCAAAACTTGGTATCTGTAATGTTACAAAAAATTGTCAGAAGTTTAGCCAACAGATTTCTATCTCTACTTGCATAGTTACATTGCTGATGAAGTAAAAGAAATTGTTTTTTTTTTTTTTTAATCACGACAAACCTGGATGGCAAAATATCCCAAAGGTCACATTGCATTCTTTAGACCTTCACTTGCAGTTATTTCAATTTTTCCTAAAAGCAATTACTCTGTCCAACACTCCACAAAGGTTCCCACCCTTGCAAACAAACAGTGCAAGCTAAATGCAATCAAAAGTATATATTCTGCAAGGATTAGTGGGCTGGAAAGAGATGACACCTAGAATAAAACTGAAAGCTCAATGGATAATACATTGCTTCAAGTAGGGTGACTCCTTACACTGCATCTTTACATATTTTATATGCCATATCAGGGCTACATACAAGGGCCTCCCATACTTGTCAGTCTCCATACCCTAGTGCCTCTGTCTGTCCTCCGCCCAATTACACTGAATGGCTCGACTCCATTTAGCCATAGAGAGTACAGAATTCATTTTTCACATGCATTGCAGAAATAATACTGTAGACCTGTACTTCCACATTTGCAAGGAGTGAGGCTGTATGAAGACTAATAAACACAGTGAAAGTTATCTGACAGTACAAGGGGTTTCCTGTGAAGTAATACAAGTGTAGTACACAACTCATGATGTGTGTGACAGTTTCACACTTTGATTCACATTAGTCATTACCTCTAATAACCCCTGATATACAGAGAGTGGTAGCAATCTAACTACCTAGGTATATCTTATTTCATTCCCTTGTTTTGCCTTAAATACAAACTAAAAGTTCATTTACCTGGTACATTAGCATATCTGAAACTGGCGCCAAACACATGTGCAAGGTGTGAGGAAGACATAGAAAACTAAACCAGGTTTATGCTTTGCATGGCAGTAAATTTTGGAAACTCATTATACAACTGTCAAATAGATTCGGCCCACAGTAGTAGGGAAATATGCATGCATAAATTCCATTTTAACTCACTTCTCGTATCAATAACAGTGTAATAACTCACTTTGTGGTGCTTGAAAACTCGGTTGGGAATGAGTCTAGAGAACACATCTATACGCAGGATGTTGTACAAAGACCAGAAACCTTTGACCATGTTTAAAAAGTACAAAACAAACCACCTCTTTCCATCCGCACTTGTGATTTGGGTCAAAGGAGAAGGTAAATCTTTGTCTATACAAGCCCAGATCCTGTTCTGCTTGCTCACTTAACTCAACGGCTTTATACATCTGGTTCTCTAGCAGCACAATGCACAAACATGCCTAAGTAGAAAATACTCTGCAGAGCGACATGCAAACTGAAGACATTTTGAAAGCAGCATACATACACCCAAAGCTTGTATCGATGTGCTTTGAGTTATTTCGGGGCCTGGAATGTTGCACTATTAACCTTCAAAAGAACATAGATATTACTTGACATGAACGTCAAAAAGCAATTCTCTCACTCTGCACTGTACAGGTCCCCACAATGAGCTTCTGTATAACAATGTCTGACTGCAAAATGTTATCTGAACAGAGAGATACACCTGAAGCATTGAATCACTCCAGTGGTTGCCATCATCATTTTCAACATCAATTGTAATGCTTATCTAGTACATGATAGTGTGAGCATAAAATGGAGATACCTACATATTGAACGCAAACTTCATAGTGGTTCACAACTCGCCACAATTGTTCACAGAAAAGCTCATGTTCAGGTGAAATATACAGAGCACAATCTTAATCTTACACATCTGATACAGTCATACGGACAACAACAACAACAAAGACATGATCATTTGAGCTTATCCAAGCATTATCATACATTTCCTGCTCAAGTTTTCCATTGCCATACATGACCCACCAACCAGAGGAGAGGACGAAACACACATCCCTCCAATGTAACACAGATACTCTCTAAGGCACATTAAACTTATGCATTGCAACCATCTGTGACTCTAGTCTTGGACACAGACATTCACCTTAAAAATTCACACATGTAGGCAAATACAACTGATGTATCAGCAAAACAATGCAACTCTCATAAAGATGTGTTGTAAAAAATAAATGACAAAAAACCCCCTCAAAAACAATAATACTATCCTCCATGCAGTGGTGTCATATGATGAATGCTTCTCACGATTTTGTAGGCATTTCAAAGATGGCAACTTGCCTGTCTGCATTGGGGGCTTGGAGTCAATTTCACCTGCACACCTAACTAATTAGGTGAGCTCAGCAAAGCCATGCTATTGCTTACCAAAGTCACCACACATCACCTACTTGTTCTCATACCAGGTGATATAATACCCTTTACCATCGGGCAACAGATTCCTACACTATCTAGTCTTCTTTTCTTGAACAGGAGAAAATGACATGGATGCCAACTGGCTACATGGAGAGAGCAGAAAAGTGTATCTTATGTAGGGCCATGCTGGACTGTGTGATTGCAAGGCTACATTATATGGCCCATCTTTCTGGGGCCCGTTGCATAAAACTCCAACCGGATTTTTTTCCGGTTGAAATCACAAAATTCCGGTTGGAAGCTCCCAACCAGAGTTTTTATGCAACGGATTTTACATTCTTATGTTAGCAACCTTAAAAAATTCAGGTTGGGCAAATCCCAACCTGAATTTTTTAAGGTTGCTAAAAAAGTTTTATGCAACGGGACCCTGGTCGCAATGTAGCATCAACTATTCTGACCCACCCTTGGGGCTTTATACTAGTATCAAGAGCATCATTTGCATCATTTAGTACTATAACAACACAACTATGAGGACTTAATCTTCATCAGTCTTCCAGTGGCAAACATACAACCTTAAAGTCACTTGAATGCCCTCTTTTGCACCCCCATTTTTTTCCCTTGTCAATATAAATGGGGGGGGGGGGGTGGGTTACCCTATCACTTCTGATCTAGAGAAGATTTTAAAAGATTTAGAAGAAGCTGAAAATTTAAAAAGTTTACTTGGAATAGACAAAGGACGATGAATGATTGTAATAACTTACTCAAGTTTTTGGATAAGGTGAGCTAAAAATAAAGGGAGACACGCACTTTTTACTTTCTGTGCATTTTCTGAGACAACCTTCAGAAATATACTGTGCACAAAATTTCCCAGTTTTCCCAAATATTTACTATGTTTATTGATTTTGACTTACTGCATTTCCACATCTGTCTTGAGTATATTTTCTTTCTTTAAACTGTGCTACAAAGTAAGGTATTTTCGCAGCGTGAAATTCATGCCAATTGGAGCCGACAGTCTCTCACACTGGGTGAAATTTTCACAAATGGCCACTAGCATTCAATGAATATAGCATAGACAAGAACTTTCGTGTGCTTTTTAACTTTGCAAATCTTGGCTCTCACAAAGTTCGAGCAATCAAAATGCACACAAATGTTTCGTGTTTTACAGTATATCTGGTATTTAGATTTGTTACCATTTCTGTAGTAAATTTTCGTGAATACAGAGGAACAAACAATGTATGACTGGAGTGCTGGGAGTCTGGAAAATTCAAAAGTACAATTCAGAATAGTTGATACATGGCATTTATATCAGTCTTTTTATGATTCATACACCAGATTAGAATCTACACTACTAGTCTATGAGATGAACTCATTTGTGTTATATGTAAACTAGCTGCTCCCTCCTACATTTTACAATGGCTGGGCAATATGAATTGTGATTAGGTGGCTGAGAATCCATGTGGCACTGTTGAATTACATTGTACATACACGTCATTTTACCTCTGACCACAACTGACATGACAATTTACTAGCTTTCATGCTGTTTTGGTGTATGAACATCTTTCATAGAAATGCCATTTATGTTTGACCAAAGTTTTCTTTGATAGCTGGCCTAGCATATGCAGTGCAGACTGTAAAAATGATGCATCAAAAAAACATGGAGAGATTTGGCTTTTAAAATGCTTTAGTGCTGCATACCTTCAAAACTGGGAATAGGGACAAAAGGACTCACTGGATGATGGAAAAATAAATAAACAGAAATGAGAACCAAACACTGGAAAGAATTTAATGACACACTTACAGTTAAGGATTGAGCATGCCTCGCACATGTTTCAGGCCACTAAGAACATCAGCAGATTATAGCAGTACTTTTTTTTTTCCAGCGGGTTCAGCCATTTGCATATTTGCATTTGATGTAACGAATCATTCAAGTTTGGATACCATGCAGAGAAAAAATAAAATAAACCGAAACAGAAAAGCCACACCTTTCTTACTGCACTGGATACAATGTACATTACAAAGAAACATGTCACACTAAAAAAAGTCAAATGGAGCATCTGAGTCAGAGACCAAAACAGGAAAAGAAAACAAAACACATTGAGATTTGACAGAAAACTTTCCATTTGAGTTGTGTAATGATACATCACATACAGTGTACAAGCCTGATATCCACTATAACATTGTGCTGACAACAGAGAGCTGTAGCAGTCATCATGTAGACAAAAGGCTGTTACTAATCACAGGCAACAGCAAGGTGGAAGTGTGCATGCGATATCTCAGCTGTTAATCGTTAATGGCAATGTCTTGTGCTATATGGCTCAAAACTTTTACACAAGATCAAGCTGTCCAGCCTTTTCACAGTTTGAATGTGCCAATCAAGCAAACTAGAGATTTACAAAACATTGATCACATTAAAATCTTAGCACCACAGTGGATATTTCACAACAGCAAAGAACTACTAAACAAAGCCAATGGCGCACTGTCATGGTTATTTGACTGATGATGTATACTTATATATCATGGCATTAGCATAGCACACTTGCGATCCCAGCTTCTACTTGAAGTACAATACCCTCAACAACAGTTAAGTTAAGGTGACTGCAATCTTAGGCTGCGTTCACATAGAAGTATTCGGTATTCGCTATTCGCTATTCGGGCACCGAGTACACCATCACCCGCACCGTCAACTCACCATCCCATGCAGTGAGGATTTCTTCCTCCTACATCCCAGCAAATCTTATTAACAATTTCTAAACTGCATCAGAATGACAGTCTACATGCTTATTTTTGCTAAAGGGCAAATCCAGACCAAAATTGTCATTATTTCATAAACGAGAGACGGTATACGCTGCAAGAAAATCGAACAAGCTCGATTCCCACTTTGCTATACTATTCGCAGCTATTCGGTACTTTCGAATAGTGCCCTCTTATGTGAACCGGTGTGAGGAAATCCTATCGTTCGATTCAAGCTATTCGCGTGCCCTCGAAAACGAGCCCCGAATACCCGAATAGTATACTTCTATGTGAACGCAGCCTAATGTACACCCAATATTGAAAGGATATCTTGTCACCAGCTTACTTAATAAACATCTACAGGCAGATCTAGTATCACAAGCAGAGTTTTCAGCTTAACATTACATACTGCTTTTTCACTCATCGTGTTATGATAGAAATAAAGTAATCCTGGATACATATTTTGTTTATGATTGTCACTTACTTTCTTAAAAATTCACACAAACAAAATAGGGCCTTATTCATGTCCAATGTGACATTTATCTATCCTGTACTAACTTTTTCATATCTTGTCTCCAGATATGTACATTAAGAAAGTTTGGAATGTGTAGCTTGTTTTACCCTAATTTGTTTCAACTCAAAAAATGAATGGAAAGGAGTAATTGAAACTGGGTCATTGGTTCTTCACAGTGTTACATACATGCAGTAACCTTTCAGATCTCAAAAATTTTCTGTATTGTTCCAGTTGCATAATGATAATAATATAGTCCCATAAAACAAGGGCAAACTTTTCAGTGATAGCATTTTTCTTCAAGAAGGCCATGTCATCATTATAACTGCAATGATTACCAGGTAATTCTTAATATGTGTAAGTAATGAAGGATGCTTCGGGTACGAAATCTTGTCAAAGGATGAGGGCACCAGGCGGGATTTGAACCCAGAAACTCTTGCTTGCCAGACCACACACTAGTCCACTTACCACAGGTCTCTCACTGCACTTGAGACCCTCACAGATTGTTTGGGCAAAGAAACAACGTCACTAAGCACACTGGTGAATTAATTGAAGTAAATCAATAGGAATTCACACGCTCAATGTTGGCAGCTTACTGATCTGCAATAGCGGTATTGAGAGAAAAACTAAATCAAGGTGTTTGGACAGTGGACTGATGACCACTTGGACATGTTGCTGCACTTCACCAACGACATTACTTTACCAAGCACTGATTGACTGAATAATCTGTGTACATCATGCAATCATTGACGCAGAAAAAACTGTCCTTGAATGGTATTATAAACTACTTCTTTTTTTCCAATAAATCAAAGCCATGTTATCATAAAATGTCCATACATTTCTCTCTCTCTCTCTCTCTCTCTCAATTTTGTTTTGTTTATTTTAAACCACAGCAGAATAAAATCATCCCCACTTAATCTGTAAATACGGATCAGAAGGTATACATTGACTTTCAATTGTACAGCAACCAACAGCATATTGCAATAGTGTTGGCTGGTCAAACATTGCCCCAAAAAAAGAAGAGAATTTGACAAATAAAAATGAAACAAACAGGTGCACACAGCTGATTTGACATTTATTCCAAGACATCTAGCATTCCATAAGAGGAATGGTGAGTCAGCTTACATGTTCTCCTTATGGATATGGAACACTGACTGACCAAACACAGCACCTGGGAGTATTTCCATCACATCTACAAGTTGTATGTAGCATTCTCAAAGATCCTCATGTTCAGAACATTTCTGCTGCATTCGTCAAACAGCATCACAGAGTAGAATATGCTCAAACACAGACAAAGTACACTTTCTTGCTTGCATTGTGGAGTTATGAAATGCTGTCTGCTGCTGTGACCAAGTCATGCAGACCTGGTGAGGTACTGCTATGATTTTTCCAGGAGGCTAATCAACATCTCCAGACTCTTGATGAGAGCACCAATCTGGTCTTGTTTCCTCCCCTTCTGTCCCACCAGCCTCGAGTCCTTCGTAGCCAGTATCGACTGGACACCGGCCTTACCACCGGGGGATGACGATGAGTGGTCCGGAAGTTCTGTTGGAGAGCGGGGCGAAAGAAGGGGAAGGGAGGGGTTCAGACTCTGCTCCTCCCCCTCTTCTTTGTCCAGGGGTGGACACACTACACTGTCATCCTTTTTGTCCTCAGGAGCAGCTTCCTGGACAGGTCTGTTAGTTTTCCGCCCCCTCTCTTCTTTGATGGTGCCAGATTTGGGCTTAGGGCAGTCGTTTCCTTTAGCATCTTTTTCAGAAGTCCTGTGAACTCTTGTTTTGACACGGTCCTCCTGTGCTCTTTGAGATGTTTTGACTGCCTCTTGACTGGATTCCTGGCTTAACCGTCTTCTCTTACTTGGGATACCTTCATCTATCAAAACACATAACATTAACCATAACACAAATCATAACATCATAATAATGATCAGTACAAATTTTACCATCACTACGCTAGCCACGTAAAGTGTCAAGAGCACTATTTTTCTTCATCACTACACAATGCCACATACTTGATTTTGTCAAGGCAAAGAGAATAATCTTGACATATTTTCTTCATTTTCTTTTGTCTTGCAGTGAATTTACATCCACTGCCATAATACATAATATTTCAGACAAGGCAACAATTTTTGCTCTAAACTTATCATGTTCACCACACTCTAAGCTTTAAAAATTGTTAATGAGATTTCACACAACAGTTTAATTGCATGATTAGATACTGAAAAGACGGTAATTCCAAATTATGACAATCTTTACCTCATCATATGCACACAATTATTCAGTTTTACACAAAACTGCTCGCATTAACACTTTTCTTCTTTATCCTTTAAGTCACAATGACGCACTGGGTTGATACTGCTTGCCAAGTATATCTTATCATCTGAGGCAAACCACTAGGGGTCATCATTCACCTGTTTTCTGGTGTGTGTGCATGTGCATGTGTGGTAGACCACTTTAACAGGTTGCACCCTACACTCTGTTTGGAAGTGAAGAGGGATCTTTGATGTGTGTGAGTTGAGACTCCCTATAAATAGGACCTCCATTTTCTGCCCTTTCCAGGGGACAGTGAGTTTCCCTCTAATTAGCTGGGAGGGTATTTTCACACACCTCCTTGCTCAGCTGTACTCATAGAGATTCAAACCCAAGCTGTTCTAATGCAAGGGAAAAGTGCTACCGACTGAGCAGTCTCAACTCACACTTTCTTGGTCTACAAGAGAAATGGTCAAGTCTGCTGATATCTATTTATTGTAGAATCATGAGTTCCACTACAAAAGTGATAACTCTGGATAATTATTATACTGTGACAGAAAGTAAACTATTTGAGATGAAATGTGAGAATTGTCCATCAACCCTCTTTGTTAGAAAAAAAAAAGGTTATCAATAATGCTCATTGGTTTTTCAATATATAAGAATACAGTATAAATGGTAAGAAGTATGGTTAACTAAATTGCACACATACCTGTGTCTTTTTCTTCCTGGTGAGGATCCTTTTTCTCATCTTCTACACATTCTTGCATCTTTCCTTCCTTCTGTCCATCCCCTCTTCCTTCTTTACCGTGCTGTGCCTTTCCTTTCCTTCTGGACAGCTTCCCACCATCTCCCTTCATTGTCTTGGCAACCTCTGGTCCAGCATCCTCCTCCACCTCAAACTCCTCAGATGATGAGGAGGAACAAGAAGAGGAAGAGGAGGAGGAGGGTGTCCGGTTCTTCTTGGGCGGTGGTCGCTGCCTCGAAAGGCTCGGCTGGTGTCTCTTGCACACCTCCTGGATGTGCTTGAGGGCTGGCAGGAGGGCAGGATTCAGCTGCTGGGGTTGGACTGAAGAGAACATCTGGAGGAGGGCTCTCAGATCCTGCAGAGAGGGGGTAAGCAGCAAGGTGTAATGCTTACTCCCTGCAAGCAACTTCTTCTTGTGATATGGATATCATAACGGGCATGACAAACTCATATTCCCTGGAAATCCTGCTTCTGCTTTACAAAAACTATGAACAAAGGTAACTGGAAAAATGGCAGACTCTCTTTCTTTACAGTTTATTAAAGCAGTCAAATTATACAGGGTCAATATGACTCTCACTCTGAGAAGACAAAGTCTGTGGAGCACTATAAAAATGAATGTTACTAGTACAGAGTATATAAAAGGAACTATTGTTTCACCACATATAAGTTTTTATAGCAAACTGGTTCTTAATTTTCATTATACTGCATGTGTTCCTCAATAAACATTTCAAGAGTTGTATGTACTTTCTATTACCTGGGCTGCATGCATTATTCTTTGTGTATGTCTGGGTGCCAACAGATATTCTGTCAACATTGGTTTTATCAGATGTGAGATCCACACTTTTCTTCATAGGAAAGCAGACTTAATGTCCCGAATTCACGAAGGTAGTACAAATGAAACCATGGTTTAAACCATAGACAAAAACCATGGAGCGCCAAGTGTCTCACAGAATATTTCGTTACGAAATCGGTCATTTCATCAATGAAATGATTGTTTTGTAACGAAATGACAACATTTTGTAACTAAATGAATATTTCGTCCACGAAATGATAATTTCGTTAACGAAACGGTCATTTTGTCGACGAAATGACCAATTTCGTAACGAAATATTCCGTGTGTCTCTTGGCGCTCCACGGTTTTTGTCCATGGTTTAAACCATGGTTTCATTTGTACCACCTTCGTGAATTCGGGCCAATGGGTGTTAAACCTCACCAATGAGTGTGTTGCCATGGCTACAAAATGACACTCTCAGTACAATTCAACATTTGCACACTGCCGCAGAAGTTATCTATCAGTTAGCACTTACCCCGTTGAGTTTGTGAGCTGCAATGGTTAACTGGTGTCTGTCATATCTATCTACATCGTCTCTCTCCGCCATCACACTGTTGCATATTGTCTTGACTACCGTGTCCCAGTTATTGCACAGTACATGTTGGTATACCTGCAATGTTCAGTCAAACAATTGGGTCATATTATTTTCTCATTTATAGTTTTTTTTTTTTTTCCTTACTGCAATTGCACACCCAAGATTTAAGTTGAGACAGTATTTTCTGTACATTCTACAGTCAGAGAAGACAGACATTTTCCCCTTAAATGTGATCAGGGTAGAAAATAAATAATAGAGCAAATCATGAGTAGAGAGAAAAAAATTGGAAAGAGAGCCAATACAGTTCCTTATGATTATTTTGACAGGTAGTGAAGAACTTCCACAGTATTTAGTTAAACCCTAAATTTGCTGTGTTTTAATATCATGTAGCTCAATGAAAAAAAAAAAAACAAGAAACATAATCTATATATATGCTTCAAGTATAACATGATGCATGTAAGCACAATAGACAAATGCAAGAAGTGGTGTATAGTATGAGTTTAGAAATGGTATTCTTCCAAGCCTCCCTCACTTCACTTGAGAGACATACTACAGTGGACTCCAGTTATAACGAAGTCCTCAGGACCAGCAGTTTTCTTTCGTTATATCGAAATTTTAGTATAACCTAACAAATCAACAATAAAAATACATAGAGTGGATAATGTTGCGGCCCGAGTTTTTACTTCGTTGTAAGCGGAATTTCGTTATAACCGTGTTCATTATAACGGGAGTGCACTGTATGCACCAAACAGCACAGTGTGATGTCATTACGTACCCTTGGGAAGAAGATACACAGGAAGGAGGTGACGTGTTGGTTGTTGAGAAACGTGCGTTCATCCAGGAGGATGCTCTCTATGTAGTCATGGAAGGACTGCATGCTGCACAGCAGCTGTATAGGGTCTCCACCCTGTGACATACACTGGAATGGGAGGTAGGGAAAGGGGGAAATCCCTTTCTGGTAAATATTACACTGCTAATAGACAACTTGTTAATTTCTACAGTCATTCTCTCAACTGTCGATTGCATTTAGTAGGTATTACTAAGTAAATTAATAAAATACTGAAAAGAAATTAAATAGTTTCATTATTAGAAATCTATTGACATTTTCAATACCACAGAAAATAAAGAGAGTACATTATTTTCATTGGCAAGTACAAACAGGCATGATTAACAGATTATACATATTTTTTAAAAGTTTCCAAATAATTGGTGATGTTACCACACCTGTGTGTTGTAGATTGTCTTCCAGTATTTGGCAAACCAGTCCAGTTGTAGAGGAATTCCTTCATAGGCTACCAGCACACCTAGTAAAGAGAAAATACATCGGTCATTAATAGATTTGTCACAGTACTGATACACAGTCAATCTTGGTGCAGTCCCTTGATGATATTTGTACTTAATATTCCACACGTTTTGCTCCGTTGCAATGAGTGTCTGTTTACGTGTATTAGGTTTTGGGTCCTCGCTGCATGCTTGCCGTTGCACAGTTTATATACAGGCCGAGTGACCTCACCGAGTGTATTCAAAGTCAATTCTTTAGAGTCCTTGATCTTGTCGCCATTATCCCCTGGCAATGTTTCATTGTGGTAAAAAAAAAAAAAAAGTGTTATGGTTGGCAGCATGTAAAGACTTTTCAACTCTAATATTAAGGACTCTCTGTCTTATCTCTCACATTGGGCAAAAACCCTCTGTTTGAACATGAGGATTGCTTTTTTACTTGACTTCAATTGTGATTTCTTGAACCTGAAAATTATTATATCTTAGGGGAGTTTCCTGACATACTCTTTTATCGTATCACATCATCATCATCATAGTGACTGCTGCATGCGTATGTCAAGATATGCACTCTTGCCATATTGCGCCTGCTCCACTGAGGTGAACTTGGATATGACAAAAGGGTGTACATACATTTTAAACTGTCTCTCTTTTATTTCTACAATAGTCTTTCTGGATTTGTTTTGAGGGGCAAACCTGTACTGAATATCACTGAATATTCGTTCCAATGTCAACAACTTTTTGCAATCATAAACTGATTGAACGAAGAGTAGATTTTCAATTTCGATTATCTACGAATGCCCTTTTACAAAGATACAACCCTTTTAGTATCATGGCTGAGGAATGAATTATATCAGGAATGCAACAAGAGGGGACTAAATCAATGAATCAGAAGCTGACACTCTGGCTGCCAAACTTACTGAGTCCCACCACATCCTCCGTCAGCATCTTCTGTTGCAGGGCTGCATAGCACAGAGCCTCGATCAGGTTGTGGTATGGTCCAAAGAAGTCAAGCAGGGCTTGGTCATACTCTCGGTCTGCACCCTGAGGATTGAATTCAGTAAGAAGATTGTCAGATATGATGGTTGTTATGATTCTGAAGACCACTGACACACATCGGCAGGGATTGAAAGCTAATGTGGGACTGGAATCTAACCTGTTCCCAAGAAGGTTCTGAAATCTCCAGAGGTTCAGAGGTTCCCTTTGGTAATGACTTCTTGATGCTACCAATCCATTAACATTGATTAACTCAATGGTTACAAACTGCATCCTCAAAAAAAAAAAAAAACAAAACAAAAACAAAAACAAAAACACCACCAACAACAACAACCCTGAATATCACTGTCACTGCAAAGTACAAGATAGTTCATTTCTGTTGCCTCCTGAAAAACAGCATATAGTCAAAGGTGAAAGGTGACATTACTCTTGAACTACTCTTACATGAGATGTTTCAAGCTGACTCGGGTGCAAAAACATCTGGAGCTCAGGATGAGGTGCTCTAAGTGTGGCCTTGTTGAGGAGTGGTTTGGGCATTCGGCGAGGGAAGTATGGACCAGATGAAATAACTGGCAATAGATCACAATGATAAATACCAACTATATCATATTGTTTCTTTTCAATAAAAAATTCCACATTTCTTTTTTTCAGGAAAAGATATAATTTCCTAGAGCAAATGTGATCATTTTCACTTCATAACATCACAAGAATTGGATAAAGGTTGTTTCAGCTTCATTTACAGGACGGACAGAAACATAGAAACACAATTTCAAAAGTTCCTGTATCCATTTCACTGAACGGTGCTATGTAAGTTTGTTGATAGCTTCTGCCCGAGGACTTTGGAAATCAGGCTAATTTACCACAAGAATAGTCTCCATTGTAAATGTTGAAGAGAGAGAGACGGACTATTTCCATCAAAAGATTCCAGTGTGACAATGATCTCAAGCTCAGTTGAGTTGAATGAAATATCAAAAAGTTTCCAAAGTTACCTCAGACGAGTAGTAAATAGTGCAGTGTGATAAATCCTATGATTTAGGTTCCCTGTCATCAATGAGTGCAATTAGGCCAAAAAAAAAAAAAGGTTGTATTGGCGTAACATGAGATTTTCAAATAGGGTCGGTCGGGCGGATTTTTATATTAATTTCTTTTTTTTGCTACTTGCATTTTACGTGTATAACTCGTGGTCAGTAAACAGTTACAACTGCTGCACCGTATGTGCTGTGTTCATCTATTCTACAAATCATTTATGAGGCCGATATTACTCGAATTATACCCCTTCACAGAATTTAAAGATGTTGAAATCCCTATCCTGAATGTTTTCACTTCATATTTTACTATTTTGACTTAGATAAGATAGATGCAAATTGACCCATATGTACTATCTTTTCATCGCACACGGCGATCTCTATTACAGTCCCACATATACAGATTCGTGTAACACAAGAAACCTATGGCAAAACTGTGCACAATATATTGCAGTCTGAATGCTAAGTATACACTGTATAAATCTTGATAGAGTACGCGTCCGTGTTGGAAACAGATGACGTACTGATCAAGCGAGGCTATGCGAGGCACTAGCGAGATCTCTCCCTCGTACATCCGATATCCCCAGAGCCGTTTCCACTTCCGGGTTTTTTGCGATCGCGATCGCAGTCAAGAAGATACTTGATATCGATAGCAAATTAAATAATAAAAAAACATAGGGTTGTCGGAATTTTTAGGGTCGGGCGGGTTACGCCAATACAACAAATTTTTTTTTTTGGCCTTAATTGTGAGGATAATATCAGGTGCCAGCTCTCTGTCCAGCCACATGATGAACACAAGCAACGCTAACAACAACCTAACACTAACACACATGGTCTCGGCTTACATCTTATGACAGGCCATGTAACAAGAGATTATCTGTAATATCAAGTGAGACTTCAAGAGAAAGACCTGCTGTAGACTTACTGGATATGTTGGACTGTTGCTGGAATTGTCGATGTGTGTGGTGCATCATGGGAACTACTCGCTGGATGAAGTCATGGGGATAGAGAACCACCATGCTGTGTAGGACACCTGCAGTAATAACAAAACCAACACAAACTACCAGCATAAGGCCCTGGAATTCATAACTACTGTATACATGTATTAAAAGAAACACTACAAATAGTACACAAAAATACAAAGTGTAGGACAATCATGAACAAGCCTCTAACTGATTCATATTTGCTACTGATGACATTTTGAATGCCACAGTTGACTGATGCAATTTCACATTTCAGTACAACAAGTAGCAACAGAAAGGTAAGTACATTATATTGCAATGAAGCGGGATATATCATATGTTTTTTTTTTTTTTTTTTTTGGTGGTTTTTTTTTTTCCAGACGTCTTTGGGGTCCATTACATTTGGATGTTAGTAGTTATCAGAAGAATACTAAATATGCTGTAACTATGGTCCAGCCAAAAGAAGAACCAATCAGCTGTGAGTACCTAACTTGCTTCCATGGTAACAATTATTGCTATTTTAAATGAGTACATACATCTTTGGAAAACATGATTTGCTCATAATGGTGGTCTAATCTGCATCATCATCAAGTCAAAATGAGAACCAGATCGTCAACAATGAGAACTAGATTTTCAAAAAAACAAAAACTCATGAAATTCTATTTGAAAAACAGTCTTTACATCACACTTTTCATATTTCACATCAGTTACATATTGCTCTCTCATATCTCAAACTCTGGTCATTTCTACTGCATATTATTATCATGAGTTTTCACAACGTGGAATTTGACATTGATAATGCACACTTGCTCATAGATTTAATCAAAACAGAGACTGTAATCTCACCAAGACATTCTGCTCTGACATTGTCTGGAGTGTAGGCATTGAGGAGTGTCAGCAGCTTGAGGGCAAAGTCCATCCTTTCCTGGAATTGATGCAGGGAATGCTTCACATCTGATAGGTAAATACACAAACCAACACAAAGCTACGTTCATCATGACTTTATTATTGGCAGAGTCACAATCAATCTAGACACACTTGTGCAGTTATATCTCACATGGATTTAGTTTCAGACTGGATTTGTACTTGATGGTGTTTGTGTGGCTTTATGTCAAAGGTGTGTTCATTCACTTGATTACTGTAATTATTTTTTTAAATTACAACTTAAGGGTATTCCTGTATGATAAATAAGCGGATTTGGGTCACAGGTCTAGCTAAACATTATAATACAGCTGATATTCAAATGGTATTACACAGGAAAAAGTTTGCATGGACAATATTATTTTGATGCAATATTTGGTACTCTGGGGTACCAAATGAAAAGTTGCCATTTTGTTGAATCATTTTTTTTTTTCAGCACTGTAACCTGGGTTACCAAAAATGTGTAAAAATAATTCTTAGTATTATTATGCACAAAAATGTTTTCGTGTTTGTGATTACGCAACAATTAATGCATGCAAATAATAACTTCTTTTTTTCTCATTTACATGCTCTGTTGTACTCTTCGCTGTTTAAAAGTTGACATGGAAGGAAAATCGGCATTGCGATCGTTATCACCATGCCAATTCATGCCGGCGCTGATGATAAGAAAATAGTGGCCATGACAACATTGTACAACTGTATGATAATGGACATGAGATGGCGCTACACAATGCCGTACAATGGTGTACGGTGAGACGAATCATTTTAGGCCCTTGCAAACTTATCTAAAAAGAAGAAACCAACGCAGATATACACAAGGCATAACAGTTTTGTGTACCGTAACCTACATGAGGATGTCAGACAGGAATACTCCTGAACAATCTTTTCCCCAATTTCACCTTCAGCTTCAGATGACATGAATTGATTTCTGAACTATTACAAGCCTTATCTGAGTGCAGCTGGTTTTAAAACCCTGAAAGCATGAGGATCCTCTAATGGTGACTTTACTGACATGCTTTCACTGTGTTTGCACAGACCTGAACACACTGTCTAGTGCTTCAGCTGTGTCAGTTAAGTGTCAATACTGACTGACTCCTTCAGCGTTGATAGGTTTCTGGGATGATTTTGTTGTGATGCTGGTTGAGCTGTAGTATTAACATTGACTCCTCCTGAGTCACCAGATTTCAGCAATTATCTCTTTGCTGCAATACAGCTAGAACTGTGTCAGTTAGTGTGGTTTCAGCACTACAGCACTACGATGTGAAGATTTCTACAGTAATCTCTATGCTGCCATTGAGTTTTTACAATAGTAGCATAATATCAATACTTCCTCCTTCAGTGTCAATAGATTTCTGCAACACTCTCCCTTCTGTGATATAACCCAGCTGTGAGATATAGTGCGGTGTTGACACCGACTCCAACAACATCGACGGGTATAGATACAGCTATAATAGGCTGTGACTGTACAGTGTTCACACTGATTGCTGCATTGAGTAGAATTCTACACTGGTCTCTTTGTTGCATGTATGCGAGTGCAGGTTTGACACTGACCTTTGCAGTCCTGATGCTGGATGGCAACTTGAAGTACAGCGTTGGTAGTAGACAGGAGTTCCACCAGCTCACAGGCCACATGGCAGGCAGTGGCCTCATGGTACATCATGTGTAAGGTGAAGAATGCCTATAGAGAATAACATTGCAGACATCATTCATTTATGGTACAGCTTTAGTGCTCCCTCAGATGGAGACAAGAACATCACTCATGTTGGGCACAGCTACAGTCTTGTACAAAGGATGACCATGTAAATGTCATTCATGTCTGGTATAGTTATTGTTGAACTTAAAGATTATGTGAGGATTACCATAGTCTGTATACAAAAGGTCACTGCCATTTGTGTCTTGTATTATCATTGAAATCTTGGGCTTTTATTGGGGCAATACATTTCATGAAAGGGAAAACAACCTAACATTATAACTGAAATTAATTTTGATTATTGACATTTTGAGTGATTCCTTCTGGTCTGAAGTACTTTGTTCCACATATTCTAATTATTCAGTAAGAGTCCATGGAAATCAAAATAATAACCTTGAGAAGGCCCCACAGCATCCAACACTTTTAAATACACAATATCCATGATGCTATGTATATGATGATATTGTGTTTTGCAGTAAATAACAACCCATCTTGGTAAAAAAAACAACATGTAGTATAGCTGGCCTTACTGTTTCTTAGAAACTTGCACAGGGTACAATTGATTTTGAAATACATATCCATTTTAACCTTGAATAGCAGTTATTTTTTCAATTATCAATCATTATCTGATGCATTCCTATGAATGACAGATAATACTGGTTTTACTCATGCATCCAAAATTTTGTTTACCTGTACCAAGCCATAGCATCAAAGGACAATTCTTGAATAAAATATCAGCTGTTCTGCTGCTATCTCAACCCTTTGTATGCCTTGAGTGCCAATTGGCACAGAAAACCCCAAAGCATTGTAAACATTTTCAAAAGTCCCTGGCAAGGAGGGGTTAGAAGTGAGATACTTATGAAACAGTTCCAGGATGGATTCTCTACTTTAGCCTAGCTAGGTACTACTGTATTGATGGAACACCGCTCACTTATTGGAAGATCTATATGTGTTTTCTACCACAGGTAATGGTCACAGCACTATGGTTTGCAGGTCTGGGTTGATAGTAATACTCACGTCAGCCAGCCTACTGAGACCCTGCTTGCTCAACACCACCATACGGTCTTCATCGTTCTCTAGCAACAACCTGAAGGCACTGGATGGGTTAAAGACAACAGTGGATTTGATCTTAGTGATGGAGGTGCATGTATTTCTGTAAAGAGAGTACATTTTCATCTTGTTGTCATACACTGATGACACTGAAACATGGCAATAACAGGACTAACACTCCTTGGGGAAAAGACATAAGGTATTTGAAGCCAAAACGATGCCATCAGACTATAATAGAGATGGAACTGCAGTTAATTTCCCTACACTATCCCTAAACTTACTTGCAAAAGCACACCAAGTATGTACACTTTTGAGATTACAGACCTAATGAATGCAGTTGGTTTAATATTCTAATACCTTTGCACAATAGTATGTTTTTGTTTTTGTTTTTCCAAACATTGACTGGTTGATTAATATGATAAGATTTATAGGGTTAGAAAATAAAAATGCTCACCATAGATTGTATGACATTAGAGGGAAATTAACTGCCATGGCAGATGTCTGTGTTTTCCCGGCACCCTGAAGTTTTAAATATATCAGTATTAAATTGAGGGATACTACCCTCAAATATTCCTGTCATGACATGCTTGCAAGAAGACAAGCAAGGAGCAAAACTCTCTGCCTTGGGCCTACCTGATGAGTGTGGTCCAACATGAGCTCCTTTCTAGACACTCTAGATAGCAGAGCAGTGTCATCTTTTTGAAGTCAGCAATCTGCTCCTCCTCATCATCACAATCTCCTCTCCTCGTCACAAAGAGCTTCATCATACGAAACAGCTCCTCAACAACCTTTGGGGAACATACAAATATATGGATATAAAATATCTCCTACTGTTGCAATGCAAGTGCAAATAAGTCTCTGTTTGTTTTTGGTTCTCAGAATATTGTCAATACCATTTTGCTCCCTTATTACATATAAACATCCTGTTGCTGTTGAAAACTTCACAATCATTTTATCCTGACAGAGTCTTCGACACTTCTAAGCAACTGGCTACACAAGTTATCATCTAAGCAGAAGTCATGAGCGATGAGCATGTGTGTATAAAGGAGAAACAAGCAAGGGCTCTACCACTAAAAATTACTGGTGGCTAGACTTTTGAATACACTTCCATATTGACTTTTAATAAAATCAATAAAGATATGCAGCCCATAGGCTACACACAAGACACCACCCAAAATATGGCCCGAGACACATAAAGGGTGGAAAAATGGGGGCAGCATCATCACAGACAAAAAGTTCTAAGTTAAATTAGTGATTAGAAATTCATAATTTCTCAGTAGAGATAACATAGAAATGGTGTTCAAATTGAAAATCAAATGAGATTAGGGAGTTATAGATATGAAACTATTGGTACCAGGATTTTTTCCAACATTCTCAAGGATTTTGACAAATATTTCACTTGCATATTTCAGGGCATATAAGGCACACATACATACGTTACAAAGAGTGGTATCTGACGATTGCAGATTGGCACAACCAACAAACATTATCCTGAGGAAGCAGGTTTGTTTGTGATTTTGTTTTTATTGGTTTGTTGAACAAGAAAAGTGAAGTCTCCAAATGGCCTTGAGCTGGTCTCACCATGGGGTACTGGTTGGCATGAGGAGTCAGGTACTTGAAGGCCCACTGCATGTTTTGGTGAACGGACAGCATCCTGGCAAACTGTGGACTCTGGTGGCAGCAGAGTCGCAGAAGGCCATAGTAGGCTGGCAGCATGATGCGGTTGAAGACCACTACTTCTTGGTCATCATGGTCAGCTCTGGGGAAGGCAAAATGACATCATGTAACTACCATACATCATCTGACTCCAGTATCAGAAACACACTCTTACGTTCTCAATAATTCAATTCTTAGGCATGAATGTTCTGCTTTGCATCAAGCCATATCATGTAACCTTGCTGAAAGAAACTTAAATCCTTTGCTCCAGTGCCAGAAACAGCACAAGGTAGTATTCACTGGATTGATTACATACCATAGTTTCAATTAATATGAGCCATTCATAATGTTAAAGTCTTGGAAGAAGTTTTGGGAGCATTCTCATAACTCAGACAGTAGATAGAACTGCAATGACAGGGGTCCAATGAATTCATATTCTACAAGAGTGCACAATTTTAGAAGTGTGCTACCTCTCAAATGAATGATCCCAACAAACCAGAGGATACCAAAAGTTACTCATATTCATACCTTATGGTACTAAAACAACAAAGAAAGAAAGCACACCCACAGTTCACTCTAAATTAGAGAAACTTTATAGGTTGTTTATGAAAAAATCAACAACATATTTTCTTCTTCTACACTTTCTCTCTTCAATGGTAAGGAGAGGTTACGACAGACACTTCTGAATACTTCTGATGATACACTGAAATACATCAATGTGAGGCAAGTCAGATCAATCCAAAAAGAAGATTTTTTAGTGTTTGCATTTAAGAAATTGATTTTATACGTTGTGATTTTACTCCAATGTGTCTGATTGTCTTACAGGATGTAGTTGTATGGGATGTGCTTCATGACCAGGGGATTGGTGATGATCAGATCCACATTCTCAGGGTAGTCCACACAAGCGTTATACCAGAACTGGAGCAGGGCCTGTGTCAGACAGAGGGTTGCAAATAATCCAGCAGGGTGATCACACAGCACAACATTAAAGAGTCTCTACCATCAACTGAAACCAATTTTTATAATCGCTGTTTTAAAAGAGGAAAATCATATGACAAAGTGGTTGCATGTGATTGAAGTATAAAATTTGAAATATCAAGCACAGACATAATGTACCAGATGATGCATTTCCAAAGGTTAATTTTAATGTACCAATGCTGGTCATCTAAATAAAAATTCATTCTTTAAACACTCACACTGAAACCCCAGGAGTCAGACAAAGAAGGAGCCATATTTCTGCTTACATAAAGAAGTAAATACAATTACAAGTGTTCCACTACTTTCATTTTCAGATAGCTACACAGACCACTGTGTTTTGTACCCCAAAATTAAAATTTGATACTCTTCATACTCAACAAAGTAGGCAAAATATGAAAAAAAAAAAGGAATTACACTCTGCATGTCAATTTCTGCACTCCAGTGTCAACTTTTACTGTGCCAGTTTTAACTTTGTGGTATTTAGCTTTGGCACTGTGTTCTATTCAGCTTATGTAATGAAAGCACTAACCTGCTTGTTGTGATTGCAAGAGATGGGAGGTTCTGACAGTTTGGGCTGGTACAGGTTCCACAGATCCATGAAGTGGGCTGCAAACTAAGAGAATACAAGCAAAGGATGGCAAAAAGGACATGTAAATGTATAACATTGGATTGTACATACAATCATTAAAAACCATGTTGCCATAAAAAAAAAAAAAAAATACATGCTTTTTTTGCTGTTGCTGATGTAGGTCTTCCCTTACCTAACTACAAAATCATGCATTGAGCTTTGCAGTATGACACACAAATGTACTGCTGCTTTGCATGACTCACTGCTACAAACATTGCTATAAATGACGCCTTTTGACAGTTACAGTCCCCACTGACAAGCATGGCATGCTTCTTAAATTGTGCAAATCATAGGCGTGAATTTCTGTTCCACATCCAATATCACATGTGGCCCATCTTAAAATCTACATACAATATGGATGTGCCAACATGGTTATCACACCTTCTCTGTGATTCTGATTCGAGAAGTGACTTTGTGTAATGGTACGCAAGTTTGGCATATTTGTCTAAACACGAACTGAATCATTCTTTCTACCTGAAATCACATTCATGATTTCCATGATAATGATATTTGTGCATGACAGGCAAAATGGAATAAATACAGTTCTTATGATAAAATTAACTACATCCTATGCAACAAACAAATACTGTCATAAAATAGCCATGTTATTTCAACGCATCACGTGGCATTCAACTTTTTCCATGCACTACCCAGGAGTGCAGACATTGAGCAAAATAAGTGATATACCACTCTCGTGATATCACGTTGTTATGCGTACGACAAGCAGAAATAAAAACTTTTGTTCTTAATTGGATATTTGTGAGGGTGAACTGGCCTAGATTTAGACCTAAATTACACCAAAAAAATGGTGAATAGTAAGTTGTTTCATGTGTCCATGGACGAGGGACTCGCTGACCTAGTGGGCAAGATGGATAGAAACAACACTAAGAAGACATTAAAATTGGCACAAGAAAAATCACTTGGATTTGCAAAGTATTCGGGACAAATTTGGAAAGCCTGACCGACCCGTCTTTGAGCAAATTTTATGCCAGGAACCGAACGGAGGATGGGACAAATTATAAGAAAAGAACTATGCAGACTCTAAAATACGGAGTTCAGCGTCATTATTTGGATGAGTCTGACCTGGATATTACAGACAAAGTGAAATTTTGCACATTTAAGGCCACATTGGTAAACTTGAAAAAAGAAGGTAAGGGTCACATTCAACATAAGCCTGTAATCAGCCGAACGGACATGAAATTGATGCAGAACTCTGAGGAACTGGACATGACATCACCACAAGGGCTACAAAATAAAGTTTTCTTGGATATCATGACCTATTTTTGTAACTGTAGAACGGAAAACAGTCGTGGGATGAAACCTGATGATTTATAGAGACAGACGTCGACACTAGCCTTACTTACATGAGAAAGAAAGACTGTATTACAAAAGATAACAGAGAGGATCAGGATGAAGTGTCAAACAGTCGCAGGAAGCATGCGATTCTGAATGATAATTCATGCCCCACAATGGCATTCCACACTTTTGTCAGTAAATTATAAAACCCCAGCTGCCCCTGACTCTGGCAAAGGCCAAAACCTAAAGCTCTGACTGATGGTTCTTCTTGGTATCTTAACAGCCTACTTGGAGTTGATACTATCGGAAACAAGCTCAAGTTGATATCTCATAATGCTGGATGAAGCCAAGTCTATACAAATCACTCGCTTTGAACTATAAATGCATTGGACAGCATGGGGTTCAAGGCTCGAGACATTATGAGCGTAAGTGGTCACAAGATTGAAACAAGCCTAAAACACTATAGCCGCAGAAGCGACACAACAAAAAGAGAAATGAGCGGTATCCTCGGCCAACAGCTCTACTGTGAAGGCAGGACCACAACCACTTCTACTACTAGTTCTACATCTCCTTCCGAGAGCAAAACCAGATCTTTGACACTGAGTAGCATCAAGACCAGTTGTGTGACCGAGACCACATATAATTAAGAAACTGGCTTATGGCAACATTCCTGGTCCATCTTTCCAGCCACAGTCAAGTATTAGAATCAGTTCATCGCAAATTCATCAGCAACAAAGCATCCATAAGCATGTCCATTTCCATGCTGGATGAAACGTTTATATCCACAAGTAACTTTCACCATCACACTCAACTGTAAATACGTGCACATTCCACGAATGTAAATGCATTTTTGTGTTTTAAATTGGAGCGCTTTATATTCATAACTTGTTTGGATTTCAACTAGATCTAGATCCAATTGGAGGTGTTCAGGGGTTATACGGATTTATGCTCGAGCTTGCAGCAAAATCATGAAATGTGGAATCCCATGGACCATGGACCCTTTGGTAAGTAAGAAAAGCTTATTTGTCATTATAAAATTATCAATTCAAAGTTTGTGTATCATTTATCATGTATTTGACATAACATTAGACTGCCATTTCTTTTCATTTGTTATTCATCAAAACTTGACGTGTGACTATCTTATAAAAGAAAAAGTGAACTTGTCCTGCTGTGTGACAATGTACGTGTAGTGTTCACTCGGTATCTTTAGATGGTGTGCACTGCATACTCGCCTGGCAGCTTGTACCCAAAGGTAGCAACAATCTAAAGAAACCTCACGTGCACTGCAATTACATTATCGCACGCCATGTCGTGCAGTATTTCTATAATATCTCCACAAAATGATGAGAGCCATTAGCAGAATATACTCACCTTCCTTTTCTCAGACCTGGATATCAAACAGCGGTTGAGCACAGCAAAGTAGGCAACGAGCTTGGAGGTTCCATGGGCTGTCACATCTGTGTCAAAAAAAGTAAGGAATCATGAATCTCTTTGGTCATATGGAACAATCTCAGCAGACAGAACATGGCTCCATTTGTCTAGAATATCTAACTCAGTCTTACTCAACATGTATAAACACATCTACGGGATTTCTATTAACTCCTTACAGTACCTTCCTTATTAAAAGCATTATGTGATTCAAATACATGTAAATATGGTTAGAAAGTAATTGAGGTCTGCACACTCTACAAATATCATATACACTAGAAAGACATTTACAATTTAGATACAGGCACAAACATATCTACATGATTTCTAGTGACTCTTTGCAATACCCTCTTCCAAGTACTGTGTAATCCACAGACTTACACATGAAAAAAAAAAATAATTGGGCTCTGCACACACTACAAATATCACATACACACTTAACATATTTAAAATTCAGACTATCTCCTGTCAATCTTCACTACCTGATGCCAACTGAAATATACAACCAATATAGAATTGTACCACATGAAGGAACAAATGTGACCCGCGACAACGGTTTCAGGCAAAAGTCGCAAGAGCAAATTCCCTCCTAGGCGGAGTACAAAGATTTTGACCATTATTTTTGTCGATTTTGGGTTTTTCCAGAATTTGAATCTTTGATATGTTTTCTACATCTACACTAAATTTCACAGCATAACACTAAGTTTTTCCTACCGAAAATGAAATTTTAAACACCCTATGTTGGATCGCACTCGTCAGTTTCGATCTTCTTTCGAACGCCACGCCACTATGCCCAGTGTTGCTACGGAGCGGCATCTCACGTGCGATTGGCTGATGCGTCGCACACATTTACATAGTTCGGCTTTCGGAGATACGCCTCGCAGCGTGTCAGAAATGTTTTGTCCACACATGCACGCTCTATTGTTGTTGCTACAATAGATACCAGTACGCTCGGTCTTTAGTGTAAGCTCTTTGTTTGGCTTTCTATCCGAACTTTTCTACCGCAATGTTCGACAACGGAAGTGAAACAAAAGGTGAACAGCAACACTAAGCAGCACTAACTTAACGTGAAAATAGATACAATAGGGAACATGATTTAAGCATATCAGAGTGGCAAATTGCCACACAAATCGTGCAGCATACGATCTGAAACTGACTTGTTAATTGTGCCTGCAGTAAATATGACAGCAGGTTGACTCAAAAAGATAGCAGAAAAGAGAAAAGGTGTGGTCATAAATGACATGTATTCAAATGATACACTGTCGTAAACGTCAAAATTGCACCAAACTAAGTAAAGTCGTGTTTTTTTTTGTTTGTTTGTTTGCTCGCTTGTTTACCACACAATCATATGTAACATATGTACAGCTTTAAAAAAAAAAATACAGGAAGCATGACCCTTTTCATCTTTCTGCCTTCGAAAGGGTCCCAATGATGAAATTTACAAGACAAATCAACGGCGCTATAAAAACGTGATTTGTAAAGATGTGGATACGAATGTGCTACCCGCTCCCGTGACGTATACACACAGGCACAGTGTGTGGATGCCATTGAATAATACGTGCACCATACACACGTAACCAGCAGCTTGTAATTATCGTATCCGCCATCTTGAAAGACGTACTGGTAAACACACCCGAGCGAAACGCATTGTGCATTCGGCTCCATACGCTGAGTTTCGAGGAAGGTGCCCGGGAAATTTGACTCTCTCAGTGAGCCAATCAGAAGCCGCTGTGGTTGCTAGAGGCAGAGCTTAATCTCGATTGGCACCATCGTATGGATGGGTGATTCTCACTCCGCATCGCCGCTGGGCATTGTCTTCGAGCATGAGGGGAATCTTCAAAGCCCGTTTTCTCGCAATTTTGTCAGGCTAACAAATCAAAAAGTGCATTATATTTCGCTTTACATGACCACTCACAGTACCGGAGAATACAAGTATTTTATATCAATGTAAAGCTTAGAAAATGAGCAAGGTGATTCAATGAAAAAATGAATTTTCAAAATTCCCGACTTTTGCCTGAAACCGTTGTCGCCGGTCACAAATGTTCCTTGTAAAATTGGTTTACAATTATTGTAAATGTACATGGCATCAGAGCAATGTCGTGACTGCAGCTGTCTTACCAACATAGTGCTTGGCTCTTGGAAGTAGGGAAAGAAGGAGTGCATAGATCTGGTGGAGGACCAGAAGTGCCTCAGGTGCCAGCTGTGTGGGGAGAGAAGAGATGAGAGACTCATAGATGAAAATACTCTGTCAGAGAACATATCCACACATTTGATTGAGTCATATCTATTACCACTCACTCCTACTGCACAATACAAGAAACCTCCTAAAACATCACTGTATTCAGTTATTCCACACAGGTGAGAGTATTATCAAAATTAAATGCAATCTTGCCGGTTGTAGAGATGTCATGGTGTATCCACTCGAGATAGACAAACAAACAGAAAATATGTTGCCAATAGCATCCCTAATAAAGAGGGAAACACAGTAAAAACAGCTGAATGTCATCATCAGGGAAACACACGGTACTGACGTCATCTTTCACAAACACAATGTATCACTGCTTAGGACTATATGCCTACACCATACATTAAAACATAGCTAAACAATTTTAAATGTATTTGTAACCTGCCATGCCTCCTAGTGTTGGAATAGTCATGGCAGCAGAAGTCAAATGTGAGAATTATGTAGTGTTGGATGGTTGGTGACTTACCCTGATCTCTCTCTGTGGGCTGTGCAGGGACCTGGCTGACCGGAAGGACTGGCGGAAGTGAGGGTCAGGCACCAGGGAGATGAGAAGGAAGGCAGCAGCTGTTGGTAAAGACAGTATAAAGTTTGATTTACAGTTTTGCGGTTGTCTTGTCAGCTAATAACGTAGTCATATTCACAAGCTTTGTATCATCATTTGAAAATCCATTCAAAAACTAGAAAAACATTCTGAGAGCGCAGACCTCCGCCAAGCAGCTACTTTCCACCGATGATCTTGCTCTTCCCAAAGAGATTTTTCTCCTCTCCAACCCTGGGGAAAAGCTCTTTGGGCTCTTCTATAGAGGTCAGTGATTTCCATCCAGAGGTATACATGCTGAAAAATTGCCCGATTTCCCAATATAGAAGCCTTTGTTACGTCATAAACCCTCAGCTGTGCAGCGCGCCTCGCCCTAGCAGAGAGTGGAGCGCGCAGCTTGACCTCCCAAGTTCATTGACCCTACCTGCCAAAAATATCAAAAATCCTTCATAAATTCCCCAAAAATTCTTGGATCACTACCAAAATTTAATCATCTGTTTCTTGTGTCATTCTCTACCTTTCCTGTAAGTTTCATCCAA
Organism: Diadema setosum; assembly: GCF_964275005.1. Taxonomy (NCBI): domain Eukaryota; kingdom Metazoa; phylum Echinodermata; class Echinoidea; order Diadematoida; family Diadematidae; genus Diadema; species Diadema setosum. Next base: position 35,371,913 of record NC_092685.1, on the reverse strand, counting down.
ACCCATTAACTACTTTTTGAGTTATTTTGCACATGGGCAAACAAACTAACTAACAAATAAACCAATGGTAACGAAAACATAACCTCCCCCCTTGGCGGAGGTAATGAGGAGGAAACTTAAATGATGCCATTAATTGAAGTGAAAATTATGGAAAATTTTTCTCAGTCTATTTGAAAATCTCCATGAGCAAACTTTGAATTCAATTTCCTGTCTCCCTTTTGTAAATTCCTAGAACACACATGAGCAGCTGCAATATAAATGGGGCATCTGCTTGTCATTTGTTTGTCCTTTAAAGTGATTGGGGGAACATTTGTCACATTGTGGCAAACAATTTTACACACCACCCTAAAAAGTGCGTAGTGTCTTTTCTGAACACCTTTATAAAACTTCTCCAATTACTGGTTTGTCGTATGGAAATTTTGCCTCATCCAGTACTTAACACACTACCATTCTTCCATTTCTCAGTAGTCTCAGAAGAAGGTGAATCCCTACTGGTAATGTATTAGCAAGGTTTGAAGTGCCTTGTCAGTAAAGACTCAAACTAACACTCCCATGACAAGGTATGAATTGACAAACCAAACCTATAAAGGGAAGGGAGATTGAATCATTGAAAGAAAGTGAAATAATGTCTTCATGCAAAGCTGAAACAGATTAGGTGAGCGGAATCAAGCCCCTGAATATCTAACTGGTCATCACAAACACTGTTGCATTAGAATGGGCAGTACATCGCAACTTACAGTTTCTGACTCGGTTGTTTTGGTGTATGAGGAAGGTCTCTACCCATCTGTCAATGTGGTGCAGCACCCAGTTGTGGGCAAGCTTGTTCCTGGGCACTTGGGCTGCAAGCCAGTCTAGTACCTGCTGGGGGTTGTACTCAGAGATCTACAGACACGGAGAAAACAACAAAATCATTTCAGTCAAAACAATAAACTTGAACTTGAGTGCAAATATAACTGTATAATAGTGTTGTGACATTATAAAATAACCAGTTAATATAACAATAATGAAATAAAAGCGTGTGCCACTTTTCTTATAGCACCATTAGATTTTTACTGTACTGTATAAGCCACTTGAATAGTTTCACTAAGGGTCTAAAAACAGGAACTGAAGGACCTTATACAAATCTTTAGGAGGAAATTTCAGTTCCTCCTAAAGCAGGAACTGAAGGACCTAATACAAAATTTGATATTTTGTTGTTTTTGACCATCACTCTACAACTCAAAATTTGTCATTTATTTGACATACTTGAAGATCTGTGATCTTCATAAAAAAACACCATTAAAAATTCCCTTTCAATTTTCTTTTTCAAAGCTGAGAGTGTGAACTGTGATATCAAGAGTTCAAATTCACCCAGCACACAGATAGAGAATGAAACTCTTTGTTGGCTTTAATACAACATACACTGCATGAAGTCTATCGTACGTAGGTAAATCGCAAATACAGACTATACACTGGCCAAGGAAGCCATGCCTCAAACAGACTTACATCCCAGATCCTCTGGAGGATGATGGGTGTGAAGGAGGTGCAACCTGGAGGCACTGGTTCCACCAACAGGGAGAGCATCTTGAAGAATGGGATGCCAGCCTGTAACATGGGAGGGACGAATGTTGTGCCAATATAAATATTACTCATTTATGAACAGAGGTGAGCTTGATATCAGCCACACTGTTGCTTCTTCTGGCACAGTCCTCATTTTTGGCATAAAGCTTGTTCCAGCAAAAGCATTAAAAAAAAAAAAAATGTTTCAGAAAGTTGCAGTGCATACTCTAAAAAAGATGTACTGTCATTCAAAAATGAAAAAGCGACTAGTTTTTTGGAATTAACCATTCTATGTCTACAGCATGACAAAATCAATTACAGATTCTCATTGGCAATTTTTGTCCAATCAAAATAGACGTGATAAGAACTTAGCTGCAAATTATTATATAATGGTGAAATGAAAACAATGAAAACCTGACTAACTTACACGACCTTAACAAACATAAAAAATACAATTTTTTTCTTTTTTAAAGGATTTATGATCACATTTTCTGCTTCAAGCTTTTAACAAAGGTGGCAATGCTAACTACTGTACGATTGTAGGTTTACATGTACAGACATGACTGCATTCCTTGTAAAACTCACCTCTGGACTAAGCTTGCTGATGGCATTGAATATCATGGCAATGATCTGGAATGAAAAGATTGAGTAACACAAAACCAAAGCTGAAATGCTAGTGCTCATTCAGATGGTTTCAAATGTAATGGCTACATACATAAAGAGAACCACATCATATGTATTCCACGTTAAAATCATGCACACTTAACACTCACATGGCTAAGGTATTTAAAGTACCCATACAACCAAATAAAAATCTCATGACACACCAAAAATAACAGCACTCTGAAAGTGGTAATTTTCTTCTCGAGCCATTCATTTTAGTAAATTCAGTGGTAAAATGAGTACATGAAGGTAACTCTATCTTCCTGTATGAGGCTGAACTTCAGTTCTCATCGCTCATTGTTGGTTGTGGCAAAAAAGTTAATTTCAGTCAACGCTATATCATCAACACAATTAAATTTATACATTGTACTACGTTTAGTTGCAATAGATGACTGTTCTGAGCATATCTGAAAGTGAACATTTTTCAAAGTGCTGAGCATAGGCTTGTGAATGCCTGTCAAAACGTGCCCAGATAGTACCTGTTCCGGAAGCTTTGGCGGGAACCTTGTCAGCCGCAGGATGAGGTTTCTCGTCTGCTGGAGGTTGATGTTGTCTCGGATTTGTTGGAAGAGGAAGGGGAAGCCCTAGAATAAAATCAAAGGTGTCAAAACAATCATGATTCTAAGGCCCATTGTTTTCTCATGCAATGAAACAAACACCTACTAGGGTTCCATGGTCACTGATATCATAGAACTGTGCATGCATCATTCAAAAACAATCCCAGATCTAGATTATGATCAATTCACTGCCAAATCTAATCACCTATGGTTTTTACCAGAACAGATTTATCATGAAAATTTCATCAAATTTCATCAATAACTTTCTGAGTCTTAAAGGGACTGTACAGTACTGGTTGAGGTGGGGATTCATGTTTTGAACATTCCTAAGTGAGATAAGTGAGATACTGAAAAGCCTCTTATGAAATATGAAAGAGCATGTAATTTTAAGAAGGATTCAACGTTTATTTAATGAAAATTGGTTTTCAAATGGCTGAGATATCCAAAAAAGTGCTAATAATAAAAGGCGACATGCCACAACTTTATTAGGATCTCTTTGTTTCACCTTGTTTTTGGATATCTCAGCCATTTCAAAACCGATTTTCATCTAATAAACTTTTGATACCCCTTAGAACTGCATGCTCTTTGAGTGATTTCTGAATATCTCGCAAAACGTTAAAAGCTAAATCCTCACCTCGACCAGAACTGTACACATCCTTTAACCTCAACATACAGACCAACAAACAAATCATGTGTCAGCAAAATGTATAACCTTCTTGGCAGAGGCAATAACAAATCTCTACTTGGTGGAAATAAGTTTGCCAGTTTGCTGCATTGCAGGAAATTAGCTTTTATGTCATGCACTCAAAAGGTATCTAGCTGTCAAACAAATACTGTAGTGAATAAAACATACGTATATATACAACACACACACACACATACTTACGTATAAAAACCATAGAGCATTCATTCATCTGTAAACAGATTGAACCACATACCTTTCCGCCAACCAAGACATTGTAGTCGTTTGGGGACAACAGAAGCCTCCTGTCTGTGCGAGACGACTCCACCAAGTATGCAATGAGGGAAATCATCTTCTCCAGTGATGTAGGTTTGTATTTGTCCTCTGTCAGCGAAATGACGTCATCGTCATCATCTTCGTCATCATTCTCATCATCTGAGATCACCTCCACCTGTTGACATGTATAGTACAATGCTTTAATAATAAGATGTTTTTCCTATTATCATCTACATAGGATGTTTTAGCAGCACATTAAAAATGCATATTGTTGTCGGCTCAATTTTTGCCGTTCAATATGAGAGCATATTGAACGAAACACATAGGCTAACGTATTAATTCCCCATGGGCTACCGTTGTTACTGGCCATTCAAGAATACACCGTATTTTGTCTCGTCTGTTGCGCGAACGCTTCCTGAGTGCGCAAACGCTTACTACTAGTGCGCGCAATTTTGTTACAATTCACAAGCGCGCAAATGTCTTGCTAGGTGCTTGCTTCATGAGCAGTTTTAGGGGCTTCCCCTTTTCAGCACTAGGATGGGACTGCTGAGTCAACTTCAAAGACGAGTAGAAGTAGGGCTACGGTATTTTTGTGCAGTACATGCTTTCTCTACATAATTGGAGATGATAATAATTATATCGTATGGCATTAATTCATGGAATACCAGGGAATATTGCACTCATCTTTGATTCGTGCAATATTGGCCCTAACTAGTGCAATATTCCCTGGTATCCCATTCATAGCCATCCAACATAATATAAATATTGGCTTTGGTGTCCGTTATTCAAGGGTTCAACAATATCAAGATGTGATATCTTACAGACTGCAAAACGTCTTTATGTACAATGAAAAAAATCAGAAGTGTCTGTAAAGTTGTTTGAGCTCAACGACAACTTAATTTATCAACAAATTTATCTTGGGGGGATTTACTGTTTTTGGTGTGTGTTTTTTTCATGCACACATGTGAGGAAATAAGCCATCTATCTAATATGTTGCTAAATATTGCATATGATGTCATGTTACCATGGCACTTGGGATGAGCATTTCCTTCTCTTTGATTTCACCCAAAATGAATACCAGAATACTCACATAGTCAGCTGCCTTTGTGCCCAGATAGAAGTTGGCCATGATAGATATAGCTTCTATGGTGGTCAGAAACTGTGCCTGCATACAATAAAGTTGGAGGAAATGGTCATGAATACAGACAAACCCCTTTTATTTTTTCACCACACAACATGAAATCAGAATTCATCTGAATGTGACGAAAGTGCACTGTCAATACATGTACATCACTGAAGTAACCTTTGTAAGCTCATACAAGATATGTACCATATCTCTAAGTGAAGTAAATGTTCCCATGCACCAAAATATCATTATAGTGTGTGATGACAGTCTTGCTTTTGTTTCACTGTTGTATGAGCCATTCACTGAAGTCATATATTTGCAATGAAATTTCCAATTGCACACAAAAGGAAAGGAACTACAGGTAAGATTCAAATGATCCAATATCTGATAACAGTGCATTGTTTTACTCAGCATTGATCAAATGTTTGTTTTTTTTTAAGTTTATTCTCCACAATATTTTACTACATTTAGAGATGAATGATATGATAACCAAATTATTTGTTCACTTGATAGAGATAAAGAGTAATCTAAGCAGGAATCTTACCTCATCTTCACCAATTTTGGCGAAGTCATAGAGCACAGAGAAGTACTCTGTAAGGTGTTTGCACTGTGGTCTCACTCCCATGGAAATCTGCAGAAACAATGTCATATGATGTTATACATCTGATTTTACTTTGCACTCCCCAGTTTCAACTTTGCTACCCTGCTCATAAACAAATCTTTAGCATGACACAAAAGGTTATGACTCGTCCATCATGTGCTACTGAGAGTACATACTATGTAATTGTTTGTTGTTGTTTTTTTGTCACACTGCATGTCAGCAAATATCAGCACATCTATTATATATGACACAGCTCCAGTCTGCAAAAGGTTTATTAGCTTTCACAAATTATTTCATATACATGTAATCATCATGAAGAGTATATTTAGATTTTGATGACTCAGCATTTTAGACTCACTCATCAAGGTGGAGACAGAAATCTGACGTTTTTCATCCAAGAAATACCAACGGTGATCAAATCCCTGTTTCTATCTAGGTGGTTTTACCAAGGTGGCAACTACTGAAACATCACACGAGGCACTGACTTACTATGGACAGCAGTTTCTTGATGAACCTTGTCACACAGGAGACGTTTCCAATCTCTTCAGGTTGAATCTCACGTTCATCGTGACTGCAAGAAAAAAGGTCAATTTGACTTACTTTAAGGTTTGTACAGTAAAGAATGTCCTGAAGATACAGAAAGATATTGCTTCTTGGAAGTTCTGATAAACGCTGTCAAACGCTTCAATCTCATAATGTATACCATGTTTAAGCAAATTACTGTGTTCTGCACAGTCCTATTTATTACACTCATGCCAGGACATGAGATTTCTTCTGATTGGTCCATACTACATGTTTGGTGGAATGTTTTATATATATCTATTTTTTTTTTTTTTTTTTTTTTTTTTTTACTTTTTCTGGTTTATTAATTGTATCACAAATGAAAAATAAAAGCACACAGAGAATAATTGATGCATAATCACACATTACTAGTCTTGTACTACTATGACAGTCGAGAATGCTTATTTGTTAAAGTTTGCATTGACAGCTTTCCTTGACAACACTTCCAAATAGACGAGACAAGATTTTACAAGACTTCAGACAAAAGACAAGAATACACTCAAACACAATCATCAATACCAAAAATGGCAGCCCTCAGAGATCAAAATGTATCAAATGCAGAATAAAACTAGAAATGTCGCTATGGCGACTGATGCCTCCGCCATAATGCATGATTCTCCCAATAGGCGTATAGTACAATGTCTTCACAATGTGTGATCCATGACAGTTTCACATAACTGCCAAATATTGAAATGACATGTTTGTCAGAAATGTCTTGAACTGGGTTTGCTATAATTTTCTAAGAGTGCAGGTACACATATTTGGGGAATTTTGGGGAAGTTTATGCATTGAGTAATTTCCAAGGTATGAAGAAAGAGTGTGATGATGGTACAAAATAGATTTTTTTTTTTTTTTTTTTTTTTTTTTGGGGGGGGGGGCATTGAAACCTGGCCTTTGACCCTTAACCTTTGACCTTCTGGCTGGAAATTTCCCGGAGAATCTCCATTAGGTAATGCATGTATTAAGTTTTGAAACTAATAATACAAGCATTGCATATACTAGTATATGAGGGAAATAGTAAAATTTTGAGGAGTTGACCTTGACCTTTGACCCCTGACTATTGACCCATGACCCCTAAATTCCCTAGATAATCCCTGCCAGACAGTACATGCATATGTACCAAATTCCACGAAGATACATTGAACCATTTGCAAGACAAGGAAAAGTAGAAATTACGCGGTGCGTAATATATGTCCCCGCCGGAAGTAGCATTTAGTAGCAAAATGTACAATATAGGTAAAAAGATCAAGGTCAAAGGTCAAAGAAGTCAAAGGTCAAAATTCTATGTAGAAGTTTTGAAGCCCTCACCTAGTGCCATCACATAAAGCAAACAGAATCGAAATCGGGTTAGAAATGGCGAAGGAGTAGCATTTTGTAGCCAATGTACAATATAGGTAAAAAATCAAGGTCAAAGGTCAAAGAAGTCAAAGGACAAAATTCTGTGTAGAAGTTTTGAAGCCCTCACCTAGTGCCATCACATAAAGCAAACGGAATCGAAATCGGGTTAGAAATGGCGAAGGAGTAGCATTTAATAGCAAAATGTTCAATACAGGTCAAAAATCAAGGTCAGAGGTCAAAGAAGTCAAAGGTCAAAATTCTGTGTAGAAGTTTTGAAGCCCTCACCAAGTGCCATCACTTAAAGCAAACGGAATTGAAATCGGGTTACAAATGGCGAAGGAGTAGCATTTTGTAGCAAAATGTACAATTTAGGTCAAAAATCAAGGTCAAAGGTCAAAGAAGTCAAAGGTCAAAATTCTGTGTAGAAGTTTTGAAGCCCTCACCTAGTGCCATTATATAAAGCAAACGGAATCGAAATCGGGTTAGAAATGGCGAAGGAGTAGCATTTTGTAGCCAATGTACAATATAGGCAAAAAATCAAGGTCAAAGGTCAAAGAAGTCAAAGGTCAAAATTCTGTGTAGAAGTTTTGAAGCCCTCACCTAGTGCCATCATATAAAGCAAACGGAATCAAAATCGGGTTAGAAATGGCGAAGGAGTAGCATTTTGAAGCAAAATGTACAATATAGGTCAAAGGTCAAGGTCAAAGGTCACAACTGAAATTCTTTATAGAAGTTTCAAAGCTCCCATGTAGTGCTATCATATAAAGCAAACAGAATCAAAATCGGGTTAGAAATGGCGAAGGAGTAGCATTTTGAACATTTTGATCACACACGGACGCACAGACGGACACACGGACGCACAGACGGACACACGGACGCACGGACGGACACACGGACGCACGGACGCACGGACGGACACACGGACACACGGACACACACACGTACGGAGCCCGTTTCATAGTCCCCTGCTCGAACTCGTTCGGCGGGGACAAAAAGTGATATTGCAACATTTTCACCTAACCTTTGACCTTTTGACCTTTGACCTTATGACATGAAACTCTCTGGAGAATCTTTACGCAGTAGTACATGTCCACACCAAGTTTCAAGAAAATACCTTTGGGCATTGCATAGATATGGGGGAAATTGCAACATTTGTAGCATTTGACCTTGACCTTTTGACCTTTGACCTCTTGCCAATGTCACTAAAATCTACTCAACTAATTGTCCCATCATACATCATCCTTGGACCAAGTTTGGTGAAAGCTGCTTCATCCAGTTTTGAGTTATCACGTAAACAGATAAATTTTAGGATTTGACCTTGATCTTTGACCTTTGACCTCTGTCCGATTTCACTGAAAAACTAATCAAGTAATTGTCCCATCATACATCATCCTCCAACAAAGTTTGGTGAAATTTGCTCCATCCAGTCTTGAGTTATCGCGTAAACAGATACAATTTCATGATTTGACCTTGACCTTTGACCATTGACCTTTAGCCGATTTCACCCAAAATCTAATCAAATAATTGCCCCATCATACTTCATACTTGGACCAAGTTTGGTAAAATTCCAGTAAATATTACTCAAGTTATCGCGTAAACGAAAGCGGACGGACGTACGGACGTACGGACGGACGGACGGACAACCCGAAAACATAATGCCTCCGGCACCACTTCGTGGCGGAGGCATAATTACATATTGAAATTGAACATTTGAAGTCAAACACTGTCAGTTTCTATCCAATTCGCTGATTCGTTTAACAATAATACCTTGTACTTCATAAGAATGTTCAATGCCCCTAAAAGTTATTCTACTTTGGCATTTGATTTCAGCCATGCATGATACAGAATGATTCAGTATTGTCTGTATGGGGTTCAGCTCCCTTTCCCGGGATGATTAGCCACATAATACCAATAATTTTCCAGCCTCTTTTCCAACTCAAGACTCACCCCTCGATGACTGCATGCAGGTAGAGTGGAGCATGTTTTTCTCTCAGCTGTCTGATGACATGGATGCACAGTCTCTGGAACAGCTGCAGATGAAATCAACCAGCATCATATTTAGGAGGCATGCATTGAGTCACTGCTTGCTTTACATTCAGTTTATAAATCAAAGGAGCTATTTGAAAACATTGTTACTGAGTAAAACAAAGTTAAAGCACATTCAGAAAACTTTGCTGATTTGAAGTTTTAATTTTCTTCATATTGACTGCCTATGTATCTGCTTCAATATGATCAAACTTCCATATATATACCACAGAATTACTGACAAGTATTGATCTACATGTTCATATAAATGTGGATAAAACATTAATTCAATTTGCCTCAATTTGTTTTTATGTTGGCATCTACAATGTTCATTACACTAAATTGTCAACAAATATTTAGTCCAGTCATTCATGGAAGGCAAAGTGACAACAAATATCCACCCATTCTAAAAATTTCTATTAGATCTGTGGTACAAAGTGCAATAAACAGCGAGGTTTATTGGACTCATGGCACTCCATACAGGAGTGGACTAACTGAAGATGACTTTCACTTAGTTTCTCTAAATATAACCAGTAACATGGATAGATCAAGAGCTTCTGAGAGCTGGGTGTGTTGGATATCACCTCCACGGGGAATTATCACACCTCGATAGCTAAAGCTCAAAACACAAAGGAGGAGTGGAAGGGAGGACACTACCTGTCTACACGTCTGAATGGGACACTTGATCAGGATCTGTTGTGGCCACCAGTCATCTGTGGCCATGTAGTCAAGGAACCACTGCAAACAAACAAATATGTTTCAGGTCACTTTTTTTTTATTCAGAGCTAAACAATTATCTTGACTCTGGCAGATAGGCTGTACCATACCTATCATGCACCATTTCTTACACTCCAGCTTATTGTGGCTTTAGACTATGTTGTCCAACCAGATGATCACACTAGACACTACAGACTCCTATTCCATTAACCTCAATTTGAATTGCTACTCCGTGGGATTGCACTGTTTCATTGCTAATCTAATAATTCATTTGCAGAGCCATAGAGAGAGACAAGACAATACAACTCGATACACTAATATCAAGAAATTTGGTCACATTCAATGTCTTCAGTAAAGGTAAAGTAACAGCATATACCATACATGTGCTAAATGTACCTCAAAGTACTGCTATTATTTGATAATCCCAAGTTCCACTTTCATCACCACAATCCCCTGACAAAGACTATGTATAAGGAGGTATTGTACGAGTGAAAGTTTGTATTTCCATCCAGGAGTGATAGAAAGACAGCTAATTACCTCACAAGCGAGAGTACAGGTGTGGAACTGGTTGGTCATGAGCTCCATCCACTGTTTGGTGTTTGGTTTCTCCTTCGAGTGAATGAGTGTCTCCAGCATGAATGATGTTGTCAGCTGATGGCAGAAGCACAAATGGATACTTTGACTCATTGGATTTTGTATTATCAAAATTATAAATGTCATTTCATTCAGACGCAGGAGGGCACAACAAACACAACAGTTCTACAGCTTGACACTATTAACCCTATTCTAACTGGGGGGGGGGGGGGGGGTCAAATTGACCCCCCTCGACATTTCGCGCCATGATTCCGCAACACGCAAAGATTTTGCCGCGGCATTTTGTGACTTTTTTCATTGAAGTCTCCCGCATATTTTGAGACCAAATTTGCGACGTCCAGGTACACCGTTCTGAAGTTACGCAATGTTTTGCATATGCATGTCAACCCAAAAACAGCTCAAATTCATGATTTTGTGTGCAAATCCAATGCAAATTGTGTTTTTTTGTTTAATTGATATGAATTAGATTATTTCAACTTTTAACCATTGAAATTAATCAATTCTAATGTAGATCAGCTTGGAAAAGTGCCTGCAACAAATTTTGGCAAAAAAACAATAGAAAACAAAAGGTTGAAAAAACAATAAAATAAATAAGAAATTAACAAAACAATACAAAACAAAAGAAACTGACTTTGATTGCGCTATTTTTTTATAAGAAAATTGTTCGATATGTCTTGAGGAACTCTGACACAAAAATTTAGCAATCCTTCAATCTTTTTAATGGAGTTATAGGTGAAAATATGATTTCATGCATTAATTTGCATAATTAATTTATTAAAAAATATAAAATCAATTTTTTTCTATTGTATGACCATATAATCTTGTAGTTGACATCCAGCTCTATGTACAGGCAAAATTTTGCGGCGATCGCGCGATTGGCGGCCGAGATCTGAAGGGGGGGTCAAATTGACCCCCCCCCCCCCCGGTAAAAACTTGGTCTCAAATAGCCCAGTTAGAATAAGGTTAATGATTGAATACACATGTGATATCTCATTGTCATGGTGTCCATAAGTTATATATAATCATAAGGCAAATCAGTGAATACACAGACGGTCTACCAGACAGCAGGCAAATGATCAAGACTCAGCCAAAAAAGATGTCCTCAATGAAATTTCAGATTTACCAGACCAGGGCCCTGTTTTATGAAGAGTTATAATTGATTGTATAGTTGATTTCTATGGTAAGTCTGTGGCAGCCTGTGTGGTCAGGGAAATTTATAATCGATTATATCTTTTGATAAAACGGGGCCCAGATTTGTCACCAACTTCTGACAAAAGGAAAATCTCTTGGTGGAGATTTGAAGCCTAGTTGATTGTTGATGTTGAGTTTTATTGATAAAATAGAGTGTCTTTGTGTGGACCACTGTTGCTGCCAGTGGGTCCAAATCAGAAACCTCAAGATGGAGGAATAGTAGTTTTATTCACTCAACCACAATGGTCTATCAACTTAGTACAGCTGTAATAGAAGTCATTTGTATTCTCCCCTCTCAGAATTTTTTTTTTCTTTGACAAAATGAAAGTGATACGGAAAAGAAAACATTAATCCCAACGTCTGGTATGGTCAGCTGACCTCTATGTGGGACAACATCACAGAAGAAATTTTTTGGTTTTTGTATTTTTATTTATTTATTTTTTTTAAATATCAAAGGCAGCACAGCAATACGAGTCTTAACCAAGATTTGTATGTTGTTGTTTTTTTCTAAATTATGAAATACATGATCTTTTGGACAGAATCTGTGAGAAAATAAAATCTTCGGTGCAAAGACGCACCTTTGAGGCGATGACTTGGACGTCCTGAGGGTCAGGGAGAGTGGCCGGCAGGAAGTTGCAGACCTGCCACATGAAGTTCATGTAGTTGAGGTCAAAGATGTAGCTATCCTGCAGGTACCTGGTGTTGTCCTCCCAGATCCACTGTTATCACAGGAGAGAATACTCATAGTCACTTCAAGAAAATATGATTTTCTTCAAGGATTGTTGGGACAAAACAGTTTGCAGAGTTTAGGTGCTAGCTCAGGTAGCTTTATGGGTGGGAGGAATTGTAAAGTGAGATTCAAATTAAGCCATACTGGTTGCAGAGCAACAGAGGGGCTAAGAAAACTAGATACTACATACCAGCAGTGCCAAGGTAAACACGGAATTAATATATGCATGGATTTCTTTGACTACCACTTCATGAACTAATTCTGCTTCTGAAAGTGTTTTACTGCCCATGAGAAAATCAAATCTATTACCAAACAAAGTTTTGCTGGATTTCAAATGAATATACTTTGCAGAGACTTGCAAATGAGTAGAAAATAGGAGAAATTCCAATATCAAATGCCAGGGCAGCCACTGAAATTTACTATTTCAAGGAGGAAGCAGATAATTTGATCAAAAAGAATATAACACAACTAATATATAAAATGAAAATCTGACGATAATAATCTGATGATAATAATAAAATACAGTTACAATATGGCAAAGATATATATGCATATCTTCAAATAGACAGAAATAGAGCATAAAACTACCTCTCCCACTTACCATTGTAACTGGTCATTGTGTATGTATGTCTTTTCACTTGCATATCTTGCCATTCAAAGCTATCTATAAGAGACTTGTGCATTTATATCTGGTATTTATATTATGATCTAAATTGGGCACAAATATTAATATTTCTAGGAACCAGATGCGCGGTATTGTAACACATCTCCCCTGGAAAATTTCATTTACACTGCTACATTTTCACTTTCAGTTATCGCTGCACTGAGCTGATGAATCTAGCATGACTCTGACTAGAGAGTTTGGCAAAGTTTCCTCACCTCAGATATTTCTTTGGGCAACTCAGTGGCAGTTTTTTCTGCAGTCTCCATGGCAAACGATATCCTTCTCTTCTCCCTTGATTTGTCATTGTCTGGTTCACACTGCTTGTAAAACAGCATGTATGCACTGTGTGTCTGTTTAAAAAAAGAGGACAAAAGGTGGACATAGACATTAGTGCCAATAAAATCTAGTGACACCATCCATTACTGCTGTACAGAGCACATACATGTATTATGCAAAATAAAGCCTGAAAGCAATGGTACCAACGAAAGAACATACCCTAGATTGCAGACACTTTCACACATCACTATCTTGCAATTACTCAGAGCATGAACATCACATTCTGCCATAACTGAATGATTACGCTTACTAACTGCATTCCATTATTTCAATCATGTTTTGTGCATTTAATCCATATTCACACAAGACATGGATGTATTATACATCTCCTACTCAGGGCGGTGATGTGGCTCAGCCTGTCTGCCTCACAATCCAAATGACTCTGCTTTGACTCCCACCGAATCTAGATGAGCAACGTTGTGTATAATCATACCCATTGTGTATAATCATACCGTCCCCTCTCATAAGAGGCAAAACACTCTGTTCCTTGGACAAGACATTAAATGGAGGTCCTGTGTGTGTGAGTTAGTCACAGATTGTGCTTATGTAAGATCCCACTTCATTTATTCATCTCAAGGAGCTTGGTGCAAACCTGGTGAAGTGGTCCAACCACCAACCCACACAAGAAATTGGGTGAATGTTGTCAACCCCTCACGGTTTGCCCCTGTTGACTACCAACAGTCAGTATATGGCATCCAGCAGGCACATTGTGCCATACGAAACAGAAGACTGCTCACTTAGGTATCGACAATGTAAAGTACTTATATGACAAATTACCTTTTCAAAGGAAAAATCCATGTACTTGTCTGTGACAGAATCGTACGTCTTGGTCTGAGGAAAAAAGGAAGATACTGAAGTCAGTACAAAAGAGAACCTACCACACTGTACTTTATCACAAACTAGAAATATTTCTAGAAGTAATGGAATCAATCTTTTCCATGGATGGACAATAACATAGCCATTAAGCTTCTAACACCATAGCAATAAGCTGTAAGCGCTTATGCATACCCAACCTACTATTTTCAACCTGACACTTGCAAATGATGGGGAAAATCACAATACTTGCTCCAGGCTCTAATACAAAATCACTTCATGTCACTCCAGACTGTCATTAGATTAGGGAGTTGTTTTGGAAGAACAAAGTCAACTACCATGTGATGAGATGCCAGCAAAGAAAAAAAAAAAATGGTCAGTGCAGATCAGAAACTTATAGTGGTCAATATGAAGTGAAAAAGGTAAACATTCATGTCTACAAAAACTTGTGTAACTGACAGAAGCATATTTCATACTGACTTTAATCTTTATGATGTTCCTTGGTAATTCTGTGAAACACTTCTCTCTACTTCTTCACTCTAATAATTTTCCATGAAAATAAATGAAATGCAACAGATTCAAAGAAGAAGGAATTATCTTTATGTGGTTCCACTATAACCACACAAAGAGCAACTCCCTCACCTGTTCTAACCCTACCCCCCCCCCCTCATAAGAACAATCATCCCAAGGAGACAAAAACTTTAATGCAAATATTAACATTTCACGAGAGACATGACAGAAATTCTTTGAACACTGTCTTCACAATGACCTTCCTGCTTTGAGGTCAAGCAAGATGAGCTGCAGTACTCACCGTCATCTCTCCCCCATAGCACTCAGCAGGCAGCTGTTTGGGGTCAAAGGGCTTGACCTCAGCATCATTGAACATGAACCATCGATCCTCCTCCTGGTCTCTATTGATGCGGTCCTGGATGAAGCTGTAGTAGTGACCGCCATCTGCTGTCCCTGTGTGCACAGTGACTCCTATCAGGTCATACAAGTAGCTCTGGTGCTGACCACCACTGCCAGATGGTGTATCTGAATATACAAGGGGTGCACATCACAGAAAGGATTTTGGGCAAATTTTATACTATTCAAATACAGTGACTTTAGACCAAAGCCATGTAGAGGGAAATGCATTCCATATATCAGCATTCGCAAACAGTGGAAACATGTGGCATGATGATTATCAATATTCCATGAAAAACCCACACACCTGTAATGTTTCACCTAATTGCCCAGTAATCCAATTCACAATAGAAATAAGAATGTAACTCAAGGAATTTGAAAAAAAAAAAAAACACTTATATTAAACAGTGCCAGATGTTGTTCAGTATGTCACAACATACAAAATAGATTTCTGTATTTCACACTTTAAATTCAAATCAACTCAAATTGGAGTCATAACTTGAGGGCACAAAAACT
Source organism: Diadema setosum (assembly GCF_964275005.1). Classification (NCBI taxonomy): domain Eukaryota; kingdom Metazoa; phylum Echinodermata; class Echinoidea; order Diadematoida; family Diadematidae; genus Diadema; species Diadema setosum. Next base: position 35,356,078 of record NC_092685.1, on the reverse strand, counting down.
ACAGACACACAGTGTCATTTCTTCATGTTTAACCGACAGTGTTACTGGCAGTCTTATATTTCAGAGGATTCATCTTGTCAGATTCTGCTCACCCGTTCCCCGACCCTTGTTGATAAGAATCTCCTCGGTGTAGCCTGACATGTCCAGTTGCCTTGGGAATGAGAAGTGAGTGTTGACCTTCTCCTTCATCATGGTGACCATGTTGAAGGTGTAGCGCATGGTGTTGAAGGACAGGATCTTGGGTAATGTCTTGAAGCAGGCCCTGGGCACAGAGTTAGATAGCAGCACATGAGGACAAGTTTGTAAATACACCAAGGCATTACTCTCCTAGATCTACTAAAGCTGGCATGACACTTATTTACTCTTATTTTACTTCAATGAAATGTAGCTCCGTCTCTATAGCTATGATTCTGAGAGGGAAATGTATTGGTATCATACATATTCACTTTACATGTCGACAATTAGAGAAAGGCCTACGTATTGAGATTAGCAAGAAATAGTTGCTCTATTTGTAGATATGGAAGTGCAGGTCATATGATTAGGTTTCAACTGTATCTATTATAAGGAAATCATGTCACGCCTTCATTAGAAATTAACAATGGGTGCTCTGTCAAGTAAAGGATCCTGTGTGATATTGAGTAACAACTGACAGACAAAAAACAAAAAAACAAAAACAAAAACAAAAACTAATTTCACGGGGATTATGCAAACATCACACAAGTACTGTAAGATCACTGTTCTGGGCTTCACACTCACCTCTTCTCAGCCCTGACTTTCTTCCCACACTGGGAGCATGTGTACATGTTGTCACCTTCTAGTGTATCCTTCACTGTCACCTCATCTAGGGATTCCTGATGGTAGGGTATGTACAATGAACAGTGGAGCATTAACCCTCTAGGCACAACTACATAAGAATACTACAAACACCTCAATGAACTTGCCAATAGTAGAGACAGGGTTATTGGAAGTGTAACAAATAAAAGGAATGTCCATGTATTCCTGGGTTAAACATCTCAATATCAGAACAGCAAGTTCATTCTAGGTACAATGTTTCCTTTGCAAGCAAGAAATTGATCACAAGTTTGTGATTTCATCGGTCACATACATGAGCAGCATCATACAAATCATTTGAAGTAGCCAATGAGTGCAAGACATTGTCAAGATGACGAGCCATAGATTTCCTCTTTCATTGTGCTCTTTTATCAACACTTTACTCACGAAAACAATGATCAAAGAATTCAAAAAATGTTTCCAACAGGTATCTCACACTTTAGATAATACTGGCAGAAGCAGACACACTACATGAGGGTTGCTGAATCCCTGGCACCCAACCTTTTTATACAGCACACAAACAGATGCAGACTTTGTACACCAAAAGCCCACTCTACAGATAATGCTGATATGTCCTTTGCAACAGATTGGAGTCAGTTGTCCTCACACTTACATAAAGATTCTTCATGTCGGCGACCTGACATCTGACTGTGAAGAACTCTTCCGTCGTCTGGCTTACATGAGGGCAGTCCTGAGTGGAGACAAAGTGGCAGGTATTGCAGTAGCCATCAAACAGGCTGCCATTGTTTACAGTAGTATAGTAGACTTGGAAAGAACATCAAGCTGTTCTTGGTGCAATGAAAATTCTTTCATGTACTACTACAAGATTATTACAGGACAGACCATATTGCTGAAACACAAATACATATATTGCAAACAAAATATAATGCTAGAAATTTTTCCTGACAAGGATTAGGTATGCTAGCAGCTTGTTAGATAAAGTAGTGAGAAATACACACAAACCACATTCCAAGTAATGAAATATGCTTGGTAAAAATGGGGTAAAAAGGACGGCTCTATACTATGCCTCTAGAGAAATATAGCAATAAAGTTTAATAAACCAGCCTGTTGTTAAGCAATTACCTTTGCACTTGTTTGATGAAAACAGATTTTTACTGATTAAAGGGGCTGTACAGTACTGGTCAAGGTGCGGATTCATGCTTTGAACATTCCTAAGTGAGATAATGAGATACCTCCTATGAAATATGAAAGAGCATGCAATTTTAAGAAGAATTCAACGTTTATTTGATGAAAATCGGCTGCCAAATGGCTGAGATATCCAAAAAAGTGCTAATAATAAAAGGCGACATGCCACAACTTTATTAGGATTTCTTTGTTTCACCTTGTTTTTGGATATCTCGGCCATTTCAAAACTGATTTTCATCGAATAAACTTTTGATACCCCTTAGAACCACATGCTCTTTGACATCCCATACAGTGGTTTCTGAATATCTCGCAAAACGTTGAAAGCTAAATCCTCACCTCGACCAGAACTGTACACACCCTTTAAGGACAGGTTTTCACAAAAACCTTTAATCATAATAGTGACAACATTCTATGAAGGAATTAACAAGTGCTGGCATGAACAAACACCTGAGAATACATGCAAGAAGGCATGCACTTTTTTTGTTTTGAAGTAAGATATCATAGGAAAAAAAAAAATCCATACAACCATGTGAGAGTGATTACTTACAAGTGACACCACGTTATTGGTAAGCTCTCCTTTGAACAAAGTGCTGACTGTTTCTTTCTGCAAAAGAAAATAATTATGAACAACACCAAGAATAAATGAGAAAATATTTGTTTCCAAACATGACATGAATGACATATTTGCATGAACATGAACTGGGAATATTTACTTGCACCTCTGTTGACAAAATAACATACATGACTCAATTTGACAGAGTCCCCAGTATCATAAATTACGCATTAGAGAGAAAAAAAAGGACTCAAGGATAGATGTGTGAAGAACTACAATGATCATAACGTGGATGTGACTATCAATAATCCATCACATACAGCCTACCAGTACATTTTCTTAAACATGCAATGTGATCCAAATATTGATTGAAGTACAATTTAAGTCTCAATCTATGACAGCACCCACTGCTACATGGTTCTGACATTAATGCAGATAAGAGGTGCAGTACCTGGGGTATATCATTATGCCCCTTTACCATGACTGCATTTGTTTATTTACCAGTAATAGTTATGTCGTGTATGTCTTATTGTTCTTGAAACTTGATGTTTAGTATCTATGATGATATTGTTGGATTTGATGTTCATTCTAGACCCATAGACAAACAGTCATATGCAACAGGCCTGCTGAGAATGGGAATAAAACTGTCTCCATCCCATACTATAAAATGTTTCTTGTCATGCAGTTTGCAGAAATGAAATGAATACACAAAATTGACACTAATACATAGACTCTACATGTTCATACTATGTCCTTTCAAGGGGCTAATTTGGAGAAAAAAAAAAGACCATGCCTTTTTATCACTGCATAGTAAACACTACCAGTAAACTAGCTACTTAACTCACCAGCTTGGGAGTAATCTCCTCCATCTTGCTGATGAGGTCCGTGAAGAACTCTGTCATGTCCTTCTGTTCAGCCGTGTTAAGAGGTTGCTTGTCCATGGTGTAGACACGGCAGAAGCTGCGGGGGTTGTAGGCCTTGCGCTCACTCTCCTGCAAGTAGGCAAACATGCGCTGGGTCTCACTCAGCACACTAGCATGCTTGCTGGCCTCGCTCACCTGGTGTGGGGGAGGGGGAGGAGGGTAGATGGAGACTGAATACATGGACACTCGGTGAATGCTGCAGTTAGCAATGGAAACTCAGTACAAAAAGGCCTCAAGGATCACAAAATTTCCTACAGTTCAGGAAGTATTTGGGTAAATCAGCAATCAAAACACCATGATGAAAAAAGAATCAGTGGGCTCCAAAAAAGGAGATTGTTATAGCAGATTATCAAACTTCTACTGTAATATAAGACTCGCTTTATCAGTTGTCTGCAAAAATCACCTGACATTGCAGCATGACTGCTATAGTATGAGGTAGTAGAAACCTAAGCATGAATGGAACACTGGAATGCCTAGACAGAGGCACACTCCTGTTATTATTATCATGAATATAGCAGCATTACTTTGGTTGTATCTGTTGCCCGGCATACAATATGTAGTCCTGCCTTCTTGCATTACCTTTGCCTCCAGAATAGGTGCTCTAGCCTCTGGCATCATGAAGAGCTGCTGCATGCATGAAGCCATGTAACAGGTGGCACCCAGGTTGGTAAGGCCAACGTAGCCACACATGGCACGCCGGTCTTCCTGGGGCCAGTACTCCCAAGGGTACGGTGGATGAGTGCCTGGTGGAGATGGGAGAAAAGAACAGGCCAGCAACAATGTCATATCTCCTTCATGAGGACCACACAATTGCCTGACATTACATTGTTCATGACCAGTGTAAGGTAAACATGCTGATTTCAGTGTAGAGTGTACCTTAACTAGTAAGATTTACAAGGTGTTGATATTTTTATAAGCAAATTACATACAAATCAAAATAAGTCACATACCCAGTGCTGGGAAAGAAATTATCATGACCTGTGTGAGATAAACACCCAACATCTTCTATGAATAGAAGACTTAACCAGACTTAACCCTAAAAAGGCCGAGGGGGTTTGAATCAAAACCCCCCTCCACATTTTTCGTGACTACATTAGTGTATTCTGTCGCACGAAATTTTTTGACCGCGCCGTTCGCTGACTTTTTACTTTCAAGTCTCGTGCATCTTTTGACACCATTTTCGCAAAAATCGTGCATACCGTTACGACGCTGCACGACCTTTTATACATGCCAGTCAGACCAAAAATGGCTCAAAAATTTGATTTTGTGTGTAAAGTCTATGCAAATGGAGTTTTCTCACCTTATTCATAAAGATATGATTATTTTCACTTTCATAGGCTGAAATCAATTAATTTTAGCATAATTATGCTTGAAAAAGGTTCTGTCATAAATTTTGCGAAAAAAATAAAACAAATGGTCGAAAAACAAAAAAATACATAAGACACTCATAAAACAATAAAATACATAAGAAATTTAGTTTGATACCGGATTTTTTTTTTCAAGTACATTGTTAGGAATGCTACAAAGAATGTTATCACCAAAAATTAGGATTCTAGGAGCTTTACTTTCTGATTTCGAGCAAAATGTATGATTTTATGCATATATTAGCATAATTAATTAGTATAATGAAAATTTCTATTTCTTTTTGTATAATGTGGTAGATTACGCCACAGGTAATGCATGTGCCAATTTTCATGATGACTGCACGATCGACGGCCGATGTACACTTGTCAGTAGAATTAACCCACTGAGGACGAGTCCCGAGTATTCTTAGGCAAGTGTCTATGGAAAATGCGTGTCAGCAAAATTAGCCCATCCTCAACAGGTTAACATACAAATGATGCACAAGTCAGAGTGGATCGGTAAGAAATGAATGCGCAAGTTTAAAGGGGATGGCTAGTAACTGATCAGTGGGAATCAGTGGGAATGCTGGGGGATGATTGTTCCAATTTTTGTGGGATTCATTTAAGAGTATACTATATATCTATTGTTTTGTGAAAATTATTTGCTTCAGAATGGTCTCATATTCAAGTAATGTGCAGTTTCATGGTTCCAGGCTAGCATGCCTGTACAGTGACGGGGCATTAAACTGCACATTACTTGAATATGAGACCGTTCTGAAGCAAATATTTTTCACACAACAATAGATATATAATGTACTCTTAAATGAATCCCACAAGAATGGGAACAATCATCCCCCAGCATCCAACTGATTCCCACTGATCAGTTACTAGCCATCCCCTTTAACTTTGGAACTGTTTAAACCCACTCGCTGCACTCGTGGGTTTTAGACTGTTTTCAAAGTTAAACGAGAGCATCCAATTCTCACTGATCCATGAATTAGGCCTGTGCGTCATCTGTTTTATAAATGGGCCAGTAACTTCATAAAATTCAACCTTTTTCCCTATCATGTGTCTAGTACACCTACAACACTATACACAGCTTGAGCCATGCACTTCAGATTTTATCAAATGCATAGCTCAGTGTAGATCAGTAAATATCAATGCATGATAACTGATTAATCAAGATTGCAGAGATTCTAAAGCCCATTTTATAAAATCCATTGATATAACAAAATTCAAAGTAAAAACAGTTAACACTAGTTCTTCCAGTATGTAAATATGCAAAGTTGTTGATACATGAGCATGGCTTTCCTGTCATTGTTACAGTGGTATTGATGGCATTATTGTTGTTATTGGTGGTGGAAGTGGCATTTATGGTGGTGGGGGTCATGGTTGCTGTTGTACTTGTGAAGAAGCATATGTGTTGGGCTTACTGGGAGCATGCTGCTGAAACATGAGTTTGTGGAGGAGGATGTAGTTTGCCTGGCACTCCCTGGCCAGCTCCAGCAAGAGGTCAAACCCCGCTAAGCGACTCGTTCTTGACTTGCACTTGGGAAGATTTTTGTGACCAGGCGTTGGCAGGGCAAACAGACAGTCAAATATTGACTTCACAAATACCTGGTGCCAGAATAAACAAAAGATTTAATCATGTCATGAAAAGCAAAAGAAATTGCACATGGTAACATGATAATAAAAAAAAAACTAGAAATGTCGCTACAGCGACTGGTTATACCCCCGCCAAACAACATTTCATAAGCTTTGGTCAAAACAACATTTCATAAGCTTTGGTCAAAACAACATTTCATAAGCTTTGGTCAAAAAACTGAGGAAGTAATTAAATCCGCAAGATCTTTCCTTGATCTTCTGCCATTAATATGCCGTTACCATGGCAACGTACTTTCGGGTACTGTCGAAAAATGCGTCTTGCACATCTACAACCAAAGGCACACATCTGTACCAAGTTTCATGGAAATTGGGCAAAAACTGAGGAAGTAGTTTGCAACACAAAATTTTCCATCATTTTGGCTCATAATATGTGAGCTGTTACCATGGCAACATACTTTTTGTCACTGTCAAGAAATGTGTCATGCTGACCTATATCCTAAGACAAACATTCAATATGAATTCCATGAGAATTGGAAGAACACTGATGAAGCAGTTTTGCCATGAAGCATTTTGCCCTATATTTTACCAATAACATGCCGTTACCATGGCAACGCACACTTTTTGCCACTGCGGAAATATGTGTCTTGCACATTAACATATTCAGATGAACATCTGTACCTAATTTCATAAAAATTGATCAAAAACTGTGGGAGGAGTTCGCGACGCAAGATTTGTACCCATTTTTGCCCATAATATGCCGTTACCATGGCAACGTACTTTTGGGTACTGTCAAAAAATATGTCTTGCACATCTACAACCCAAGGCACACATCTGTGCCAAGTTTTATGGGAATCGGTTGAAAACTGAGGAAGTATTTCACGACGCAAGATTTGCAACGGACCGACCGACCGACCGCCCGACCGACAGCCCGACCGCCCGACCGTCCGCTGATTCCTATATACCCCCTTCAAACCTTGTTGGCGGGGGTATAAAAAAAAAGAAATCATCCTACCATATATTTGAAATATGTGCATGTAAAAGAGAATACACTTGTGAAATTTCACCTCTGACACATTCAAACACTTGCCCTACTGTTACAGGCAAATTAATTACCATGATATGTAGTGGTAGGCATAAACATTCTCCACAATGTGAAGTTTGTCACAAAGACACATATGTCTAGACTTCTATAATCTATGGTTGGCATAATACAAGTCAAAGGGTCTACAAACTTACTTGTAGTTTGTATGTAATTGTGGATGTAATTCTTGTTAAAAGTTGCAGCTGTAAAGAAGTGAACTTGGGGCATGTTGCATGTTGTTGAAACATAACTTTTCACATGGATGCTGTTAAAGCCCAGTCACACAGCGCTTTACAGCTTAATCATGGCCAAAACACGTCAAAAAGTGGTCTCCCGTGAAGCAGACGATGTTGTTCGCGTTGATGTCCAGTTTAAGATGAGCTACGGTTGATTTATAGACGTGGCAGGACGCAGGGAAAAATCGGAACGGCGTCGGACGCGGTAAAAAGTTTTGAACTGCTAAAAATTTTATTCCGCGGACAACCATGGGCGACACGTGGTAAAGACGTGCAACACACGTGAAACACACATGATAATTTGTGTTCCGGCAGTGATTAAAACTTGGGGAGACGCGGTAAGACGCGAAAGTTTAGCGGTCTGTCACGGGCAGAGCACAGCCAAACCAAAATTGACCAAAAAATTACCACTTACGACCACGTCCACCAGATTTTCATTACATTTTGTACGCCATTTGGACGTGGAGTCCTGTGTGACCGGGGCTTTACTTAGAACACTTGCCACAATAGTTCATAAAGATAAATAAAGTTGAACACAATGCACTTCTGAAAGAAGCACAGTAAGTCATCTTTCCTACATGGCCCTGATGTGGTGGGGAGGTATCTTTGTGTACCAATCAAGCCTTCTGATAGGACTTTTTTTTTCTTTCTTTTTTTCATGTCAACCTTGGGCACTGGCTTATTGTAACTGTCCATAAGAGCATTCAATGTTTCAATATCATCATTGATATCATAATCTTTGCTGGATTAAAAACAAGAGGGAATGGAAAATTGAAAATTATTGAAATAGCTCTACTAATCAATTCAATCATCTTTACAGATATATTGAAAAATTATAACAAGTTTACACAACAAAAGTGAGTAAAACAAAATTCAACATTTTAAAGTCAGTCAATACTACCATAACTGTGATGGCATGAAGGAAAAATATAAGCATAATATAGACTAGTTCTATAAATATGCTATACATACAGCATTGAATTACTAGATTGCTTCTGAAATTCTTACCAATATGTAAAGAAATGTGACGCAAAATCATACTTATCTAATATTCTATCAACAACAAAAAATCAGAATTATACAGATACTATATTTGTTGAAATATACATTAAAAAAAATAAATTATTGTGAACATTTGCAGACAGAGCTAAGTGATCTAAATGGAAATCTCCATAAATAAGGTATGATAAATACAGCAAATGTACCACGTATGTAAAGAAATAGTGCAAAATGAGCTACATGTATCAATTAACGAAGAAACAACCCACCTGTCCACCCTCACTGAACTTAAATGGTGGATTGTGTTTGACTGCTGCAGTGCATAACTTGAGCAGTCCAGCTAAAGCCAAGTCTTCTACAGTGTTGTGCCTGCCCTCCAGAATTGGACGACTGTCAAAGAATAACCACAACGGAAATACCAAATGTTATCTGAGTAGTGTACACCCAAGCTATAGAATATAAAAAGCTGCTCTCTTAACTCTTTATGTGCCATGGTGGAAACCCCTGTGTGCCACATTATTCTGAGACACCAACGTAGTCATGCTTTGAGAAATCATTCTGCTTTTCAAGTTTATGTAACTTCCACAGATTTTTGTTAAGCTGGACATGCAGTAAGTAAAATTGTACAGAAAATGTCAAGCTATGATTTGTTGTAAATTGTATGACAAATCAATGATTGTTTTTCTTTGAAATGACCAGTAGCTACATTACTGTAAAGACGTGACTTTTGCACAAAAAACAGTGTCAAAAACGAAGAATTTACACGCACATCTGTTAGGGAACACCGCTTGATAGTCAATCACCAAATAAAATGCAAGCTATGTGTGAGATGAACGGAAGTACGAGAAAGGCTTTCATTGTACTGCGACATTTGGCGATTTATCGATCGGTTTGGGCGGGTTTGTGGGTTTGAGCAGAATATGCGAAGTTGGCATGCCGTCGACTGAGTCAGACGTGCGAACGTGGCACATAAAGAGTTAAATACAAACTGAACATTACCCTGTGGCTATTAATTGCATCAATCTGCTTCCAACATGTTTTGCAATTATCTATAAATCATACAAACATCTTTTGATTACCAAAGTACTGCAATATTTGAAATGCAAACATCAACTGGAATGACTTCTTATTCCATTAACCCTTCATTTGACCAAGGTAATTTGATTTGTATACCATACTGACCATCCCAACATGTGGTTCCGAAAAGTTTGGTCTTTTTCTTTGAATTGCAGCATACATACACTAACTTTACACAAAGAAATTATGGTATATATCTATTTTCTGGAGTTGACTGCATATACAATCCCTCAATGACTAAAAAAAGATAAATCAAAAGAATGTACTTAATATAAAAACCCAGATAAATGTGTGACTAAAATGAAGATTAATCAAGGTTTATCAAAGGAACAGAACAAATTTCCTTTTAGCAATAAGATATTTTCTCCCTATTGGTATGATTTCTTCCAGTAAACATTGGTAATATCGCTGAAAACATTTGTGTAAATCAAATATCTCTGCTGGTTGTTGTTGTTGGTTTTTTTTTGTTTTTTGTTTTTAAATTACATCAGTAACACAAGAAAAACTGAAAATAAGATGTAGGACAAAACACAACCCCTTGGACCCAGTCTACCCTAAATTACTCAAGCATCATCCTATTGCTATGATAACTCACTTCTCAATTTGTTGAGCTAGATGCCTGGTAAAGGAGTCCAGCTGTGCATTGACCTTTTCGGGGTCAATGCTGCACACACTGGTCGAACCTGCCTGGGGGCTGTCTCCCTGCCAGTGGAGGTTGTCCATCAAGAGGCATAGCAACCAGAAGTAATCACGGCAGCTTGGGATGCTGTCATCACACCCTTTGTCACCGCCCTGTGGTGGACAGACAAGACATTATTTAGTGAAAGCTGATAAACATTACAACTAGTGACTCAGCTGTTGACAACCCTTTAAGCCTTCTTTCAGTTCCTTCATACAAAGATATTGTCAGTGTAAGAGAAGAAATTTTTCCCCAAATCATTTTTTCCCCCTGAATAATGACAATAATAATAAAAACAATAATAATAATAATAATAATAATAATAATAATAATAATAATAATAATAATAATAATAATAATAATAATAATAATAATAATAATAATAATAATAATAATAATAATAATAATAATAATAATAATAAAATAATGATAATAATAACAACAACAACAACAACAATAATAATAATAATTGCATTTACATGTTGCTTTATGTAGGTGTTTCTAAGCATTTAAGAGAATCTAAGCTATTCCTCATATGCTAAAATCGACAAGAATGTCTATAACAAAAGTCCATGAGATCATATGACAAAGGCCAAGTACGCCAGAGTAAGTTATGTGGTTCATGACACAAGATATCAGAGAAGACATTCTACATCGAAAAAGACTTTGTGTGTTGATCATCATTCAGCAGACTCCCTACATACCCTCTTTGGCTGGATGTTGAGCGCTGTGTCCAGAGAAGTAAAGAGACTTTTGAGGAGAGACCAGAGAAAGTGCTGGCAAGATAGACCCAGCCCCTCACACAGTCTGAACAGGCCATCACACACCTCACGTCGGATGTACAACTGCAAGAGTTTTTTGTCAAAGGAGAAAAATGGCTGAAATCCAAACCAGAACTACCTTGGGTCAAAGAGTTAGGAATTATTAAATCTGTAGCTTCCCTTCCCTCTAAAAACCAGTCTAAAATTGGGATAAGCTTTATTATTATCATCAATATTACTTTTATTAAAATCTATACTGTTAACGTTATGATGATGGTGATGTAGATCATGATCATAACAACTGGTCTACACTTTTCTATTGCATATTTAGATGCATTTGGATTTCCATTATTTCTCTAATGTGTTTATTTGTGGAAACATCAAAGTACACACGTAACTTGTGATAGGTGCCTTTATTTGTCATTAGTTATGTTACACTTCACAGGCATCAAATTGAAAATCAGTGTGAGCAGTTTGATGACTTAGGATCTATTCATCTGTCGCCAGACTATGACTATTCAATGACCATTCCTGAACACTTTCATAATGACTGTAGTATGAGACTTCTTTCATTTCTGTGACTGGCAAAGTTGACTTAGATTAAATTGCTAAATATGACAATTACATTTCTAACAATTTCTTCTCCACGACAATATTTGCATACTATAAACAACGTATACTGGTAATCCATTCATACTTAGAGAACATCCTCTTTACTATTCTATTTCAATTGTAAAGAGTGCCCAGCAGGAGCATGGACAGTAATTCAGTTGTTAATCATCAATGCTACAAGTATGAGAGATGTCTCAAAACTACAGAGTATTGCAAAAGACCTATGTCTTGAACCTACCTCGTTGGTCTGCAGCACCAATCTCTGCAACCATTGGTCAAGCTTGCTGTATTGACCTATGGCCATCTTGACCTCTGGGTCACTCGACGCCCAGGACACCAACAACTTCATGGCATAGTGTACAACTGGAAATAAAAAGAAATAATGAAATGGTTAGCCATTTATTCGAATTGCAGGTTGACAATGACTCCTACAAATTGCAAGCTTTTAGCCAACTTTCCTTCTGAGTGCATTGTAAACACAATACTTATCATGCACGTAAGATTGAATATAAGATTGTTTTAGATAGATTTCATTCATAGGAAATTTCAGTGACTTTTGTGCTTCAGAACAATTTTCTCCATATGTACTTGATAAACCTTAAATCCATAAGACCTTCACATAGGATATTACTGTACCCAAGAAACCTCCAATAAGTCAAATGCAAATATCTTCAGAACCACCATTCAAAATATAAAGACATAAGCATTTCTCTTCTGATGCATTTACACACATGACAAATAAACAGAGGCTAACATGAATCTAAACTTTGTTCACTGTGAGATTTCCTAAAAGCCTTAAAACAATTACGTGATCTTGACCTTCTTATCAGACCTAAAAATCACATATCTAACCAGGTACAAGGCTGTCACACATATTTTATCCCATCAGCCTGCCCCCATTTCAGAATGAGAGTGATAATAAGAGAGAGTGTGTTTACCCCAGTAGCCAGCCTGCATACGTGTTGAGTCTCCTGGGAAGGCAGCCTTGTAGAGCACACTCATCAGCCTCTCCAGAACGCCAGGCTGCGACAACAGGTCCTGCATGATCTGATGTTGCAGAAGAATACAACCTTTAATATTAAGACTATGGATCGACAAAACATACCCTTTACTCTCATCAAATAAGATCAACAAAATAAAAAAATCTCAGAAGTGGTTGGATTTAAGAAGAAGCTGCACGAATGAATTGGACCCACAACAAGAAAAACTGCTCAGTTATCCTGTAAGATATAACTTTGTAGACTCCCTTTCAAATAACTCCACTTGATTCTACTAAAATGTAAACACACAAAAACACAAATAAATAAATAACAGGGTCAAATTAAGAGGAGATATTATCTATCTCATGGCCAAACAAATAAGCAGTTTGCTATGATAGATTTAAAAGAGAGAGAGAGAGAGACAGACAGATAGACAGATGATTGCAGTACATAAATTGTGATAAAATGAGATGGGATGTCATCTTACTGCTGAGAATCGGACCATCAGCCGACCGGAGTCTGTGCTATCCCTCCTAGATCTGGCAGTTCTGGCCCTCTTTCGTGGCACCTCCTCCCCGGATGATGACGATGACGAGGGTGGCTCATCAAAAACCTCATCAATGTCCCCACTTGTTTCACAAAGGGCCTCCTCAGAGGCAAACTCATTGATCAACTTCAGCACCGATGCAAGACACTCCTGCTGCCACTAGATATGATCATAATAAAATCAAGGATATTCAATAGATGATCTTCAAGTTCCTTGTGTTGTTACCACTGTTCAAGGACAAACATTCTTTTTCTAAAAAGCAGCAGCAGTTGCTCTTTCTTGTGAACTTTCTCATGATTAAGTGGAGTTGGACATTTTGAACTTTTAAAAACTTATACCTCTTTCATTTTGGTGTGTGTAAGAAATTTTTGGTCATGGCCATGTCAACACTGGTATCTCTTTCTCACTAAAGCCAAGTGTTTCTTGGAACAAACTCCTCACATGCTCTTTATATCAAACTGACATTTTTCTTTTAAAAGCAAATTTTGCATGAGTGATTTGACATGTCTTCAAAGCTGTACGAGAACAATGACTGAAATACATCTTCTTTTTTTATGATTGAGATGTATCTTCAGTAGAGTAACAGAAAGAAAGAATGCCTTATGATTGAAGACAGAGGGGATGAACACCAGTGTCAGTATGTATCTTCCTGTCAAAAATGGATGTATCACACAAGCAACTTTTCTTAATCACCAGACTATCATACCTGTTTAACCATACCCACTGGACAACATACTCATACCAATGACTTAATGACATTTACACAGTGGTAGCAATCTTACAATTCCTTTGATTTTGCATAATTTTTTCCCTTATCTCTTGCTTTTAAGTCAATTTCTCTACTCAGAAATAACTCTTTCTTTATATTTATGCTACACATAAAGCATATTCTAGGAGGACTTACAAAGTTCCACTGTTGGTCATCTCTAGTCTCCAGACAGGCTGACATAAAGATGCCAAAGAGATGCTTTAAGCCGCCGCAGCTGATAAACTGTAAACAGCCAGACAAACAGAAAATAAGAATTGGGACATTCTTACACAATAACACTGGAAATACAAAAAAAAAAATAAATAAATAAATAAAATAAAAAATAAAAATGAATAACATAATTTGTGGAACATAGTATAAATGCAACAATTTTAGTTTTAGCTATCATCATGCACATTTTTTTTATGATGAAATGATAGAGAATGCTTCCTATGCATTAATTCATGATAAAATTATCAAAATGATTGATTAACTTGATTAGTTTTCTTTATTTATTAAAAAAGATCTAGAAGTCACAAAAGTAGCTAGTTTCAGAGCTATTTCTCCTGATGGCAAAAGCAAATAGACATCTGACATAATGATATAGAGTATAATCATAGCTCTGTGTAGTACAGCTATCCAGATTGCAAACATTTTCCTCATTATGGGAAAAAAATAATACATTGAAAAAGACCTAAGCTTCTTCGGGAAACATTTTGCATCTGAAGTATATACCACTAGTGAGACATAGAATGAACTGCAAATGCTTAGACTGGTCCTACTGTGGGACAAGGATCTTCAGTTCTGTGCATCTGAAATTCTATAAAAGCGGGGAATTTGTGCAAGTAAGTTTTTACACTCCAACAAATATGAACAATTCTAACTTAACCCTAACTAGGCCGGGCTATTTAGGTAGTTGATAGAGCCGGGGGGGCCTCCCAGGCCCCCCCTCCAGATCTCGGCCGTCGACCGCGCGATCGCGACGAAAATTGGCACACACATTGCCTATGATGTAATCTAAAATACCATGAAGTTAATTTTTCAAAAAATTATCATTTATGCTAAATTATGCTAATTTATGCATAATGATGCATGAAATCAGACTATTTAGTATAAATCACAAAATAAAGCTCAAAACAGGCACATTTTTTGTGTAAATATTCTTTTTAGTGTCCTTAGCAAATGTAATGAAAAAAAATTGTGATATCAGAAAAAATTCTTAAGTATTTTATTGTTTTTTTGAATTTCTTATGTATTTCTTTGTTTTTCGACTTTATGTTTTTCATTGTTTTTTCGATAAAATTTGTTCGCGACATCGCTCCAAACAAGAAAATATGTTATTCATTGATTTTAATCAATAAAACACCCAAATAATTATGCTTTTATGAAATTTGCCTGCAAGCACAGTTTGCATTGAAATTGTACACGAATTCACGTTTTTGAGCAATTTTTGGTCTGACATGTATGTACATATTTATGCGTAACTTCGGAACCGCGCGCCCGGGCGTCGCAAATTTGGTGTCAAAAGATGCGCGAGACTTGAAAGAAAAAAGTCATGAAACGTCGCGGCGATAGCTTTTTGCGATTGCGATACATCGCGCGGAACGTCGAGGGGGGGCCTCGGAGGCCCCCCCCCCCCCGGCCTAGTTAGGGTTAATCTAAAATTAATTTTGGTGCCTTTTGATACATCAATTGTGATGATATTGATTCATACAGGCAAATCACAGTAAAAAAAATAATTTGTAAATTTCTATTCTCATGCTGGCATTCCATAGAGCACAATTATTCTACATTCACTGTAGTGTAGGCAGGTTAGATACTTATTTTACCATTGCACTCCATGATCTGTGACTCAACAGGTCCACTTCTGTGTCCATCTCACTCAGGTGTGTATCACTCTTACTCTGCAGCAGACAACAAACATATCACAAATAGTCCCTGACTTTTTCCAAGGAAAGGATAATTCGTTGAAATATATGGCTCTATTTACTATGTGAAGAAAGTCACAATTTGGTCACCACCTCAAGCTAATAGATTTCAATGAGAGATGCAAGAAAGTGTTATTAAAAGATCTTACATGAAGAATACATCAATCATTAATGAACTAACCTGTATCAATGAGCTGTATCAAATGTGTATGGCTGAACAGTGAGATCCTATAATATTCAACACCATATGCCTGAGTACATTTTAAAATGTGTAGCGCCTTAAAAACCATACCAACCAACATATATCTTGCCTCATTCCATAGAAAATTCAAACTTGTAGCCTAGTTAAGATCTGGGCTTTGTTTCTTACATTTGGATCCTTTTGAGCTGGAAATTTCCTGTGAGAGGTGCTTAAACATACAAATCAAAGCTATCCTTTGTTTGTATGCATCTAACCAGCAGTGCCTTTTATCATTCAGGAATACTGTCAGGAAATAGATGTGAGCTTAGAGAGAATTGTATACATCCTATGTCAATACCTTCTTGGATTTCAACACTCCCACCTCATTGGTACCCAGCATATGATCACCGGAAACAAGACATGCCTGACGAAAAGAAAACAGAGAACAAATAAAAAGTGTAACACACAAATGCTCACTATCTACTCATCTAAGAGACGATGGCAGAACATTACTGACACTTTTGATCAATTCATTAAATCGAGGCAGTAAAAATACAAGTACTGTCCATGCCATTTTTGTTTTTGTTTTTAATCGGGCTTGTATGACAACATTGAGTGAACAATTGTTTGATCAAGAACCAGAGACAGAATTACAAGTATGCATCATTCCTATTCAAGAGAAAAGTCAATGCTTTTCCTGCCTCTGAGACAATATATAATGCATATATGCCATGAGAAGCAACATTTTTACAAATTGTTATCTTGGTAAATATCTGTAGGCTTACAAAATTTTGAAAAATAAAAACAGCACAAACTATAAGGCTTATACAAAAATTGTTTCAGACACAGCAATCCAAGGTGAAAAACATACATAAATTAAAAAGTATATTATCAAAGAAACCTCATTAGCTAAATTTGATAGGTATTTGCCAGAGAGCTGGGACAATATACTCACCGTAGATTTACTCCGTTGCTTCTTGGCTGGCTGTCCCAAGGCCTCAATGATTTGTAGAGAATAGAGCAGTTTGTGGGGCTTGTTCTCTGTCAGCAGCTTAGCCCAGTCCACACTGACAGGGGCAACCTCAGCAGCAGAGTTTGTGTCTGATGATTTTGGATCCTTCACTTTACTCATCATGGATGATGATGATGATAACACTTCCCTAGAATCTCCTGACTTATGTTTGCTGACCTCTCGTTTCACTTTCAATGCAGGGAGCTTAAAGCAAAAGAAAAATTAAATAGCAAATAATTACTCTACAACTTCCTCTGGCTTTTTCCTCTTGATTTTCTTTGTAAATTTCATTTCGATTTCACTTCATTCTTCTTCACAGAGTGGGAAATAATCTTTTCACTCCATTTCAAATTCCTTGTAGATGTTGATGTAACACTTTTTGTTCAGATACCAGGCACTGGTTAAGATATTAGTACTCACTACATGAAATTTCAGGGTACGTTCGTTTCATGACAAAATTGGTTCAACAGAATCATTTATTAGAGACTATTTCTCTGAAATCCATTGCTGACTGGAACAGGGTGGTCATGTATTAACTCTGTGGGGACTTACCAAATCTTAGAGGCAACAGGTTAATCTCATACAGAAACAACATGCATATCCTGGCAAGTGGCAACAATTTTTTTTTCCTACTCAACAGATAAGAAGGTAAGGGTGTTTCCATCAACTCTTCATGCTAAATATCATGTCATGCTCTATATCATGTTATGGAAAAGTGTCAATCCACTACTCGCCAAAAGAGCCAAAGTAAATTTGAATATGTGAAATTATGATTTCCCAGAGACAAGAGATGGTATATTTTCCGCTGTGTAGACTGTATACCTTATCAGCTGGTAATGTTTTGAACCCATTCAGCACATCTGGACTTGTGGGAAGCAGCATTAGAAGATCCCAAACATTTCTGGACAGCATCTGTGCTCGGCTGACCAAATCTCTCTGTGCTTCTTCCTCCTGTGGAGAAAAGACAAAAGATGAATGCAATTTTCTATGGTATCTACAATTGAAAAAAAAAAATCTTACAGAACACCTTTCATTTTGCGAAAGAGATTATGGAGTCTGCATAGTCCTGCAAACAAAAAGCTAGAAATGAACAAAGGATATAGAATATAAATTTTATGCAATCCCATCATTATATATGCTATTTTTCAGGCAATTCTTCTTTTCTTCTTTTTTTTTTGGAATAATACAAAGTTTATAAAGGCATGTGTGAAAAATTATTGTTTGGTTGTCACATTACATTTCATTCAGGTGCTGCTAGTGTATGGCACACAACTGGTCTTACTTCATTTATTCATTCATTTATTGTACATCTTTAATAATAAAAGGTTAACAATTCCTTAAATACACATCACAGTGTTAAGTGTCCAGCTTTTCATCTAGCTAGAGTTCATTCACCTGCTGCGAGTGTGTGATGGAAACAAACGTGATTCTCATAATATTTAGAGACCATTTGAATTGTTAAATTGCAAAGCATCATTGTGAAAACTCATTGGCATTTGGTCACAACTGACTTTTTTCCAGCTGCAGGCTTGCTGGTCACAAAACTGGCTTAAAATATATAAACAACACTGACAACAAGGTATCAATTTCACCCCTGAAATACAGAAGGTCTCCATGAGAACTGACCAGCTGGTCATCACACTTGAGTTCATTAAGCTGCTGTAGTAAGTTGAAAAGGCAGCCAAAGTGGGGTTCTTCCAGTAGGAGCATCATGGGTAGCTTCTCTCTTGGGGGTGGTGGCAGACACGACGCTGGCTGGTCAGCCCCCTCTCGTTTCCTCTCCCTCCTTATTGCTCCAAAGGACACAAAAACCAGCTGGAATGTCAATCAGAGAAGGCAATAAGCAACATTTTTGTAATTTAATAATTCTTTGAAGGTAATGGTGTAGTCAACATTTGCTACTTTAAAAGCCATGGAAATCTGTAAGAGGATGTCTTAATAACAAGAGGTAATCTAATCAAACTATGGATAGCAGAAAGATTTTCAAAGGGAATCAATGTTTTCATAACAGTTGGCAGCGCTGTAGTAATGACTATAAAACACACAGTACATTTTATCAGAAACTGGGGGAGGGACAATATTCATGGAGATACACATTCAAGCAAGCCATGTCCACAAACTAACTCAGATTTAAAAGTTATAACTGCCTGATTTAACAAGCCTGATGTTGCCTCACTAACCCTAGCATCATTGAAACTCATCTCCTTCAGGGTTTTCTCATCGAGGTCTGGTATGAGTTCGTGCCCAGCAGAGATCATCCTAACTGGGCCAGGTATCATCGGCAGGGAGGAAGACGAGGAGGAGGAGGATGTCGATGTTCCTTGCTCGTCACCGGTACCCTTCTCCTCCGGTGCTGTAGCTGCATACAAAGCACTAAGCTGTGCATTGCCCTCTGGAGACTGCTGCTGAAGAATTTTGCTGCAGACGTGGGTTACCTCGGCACGGAGGTCAGCGACAAGATCCGAGAGGTTCATTTCCAGTGTGAACTATGGGCAAGAGTATGGATCACACAAACAGGCACTGAAAAGAAGGCACGCGCGAGACAGCTTTTGTTAAAGGACAGAATTCACTCTTTGAAGAATCCTATCAAACTGTTATCACCAAATGTGAATCCAAGACACATATGCAAACCTCTGTTACAGCATCTTTGTATTTCTTATCAAGTTCATGAAAGATATTGTATCTGGCTAAACTTTGAGAACCTCTTCTCACCTTGTCTTGCATGGATGCAATCTGGCAGATAACCCTGATGGTCGCTGACTGACCGTCCAGCAGGTGCTTCTGATGACTGGTGATCCCACATCCTTCAAGCTGCCACTGGCGCAGATGATAGGCATACCTGCAAGGGAAGCATATCAGACCTCTTGATTTTATGTTTTGGCTTCAATTTTTTCACAGCACGAAGTCAAAGGGGGGAACAATTCCAGCCCTAGAAGAAAGCTGGCACTACAGGATATTCACTCCAGTACAAAGAATTTTACGCAGTAGAGGTTGGGGATGCCACTAGCAATTATCATTGCTGTTTTAAGTCTCTCTTTGCAGGTACACACAACTCTACTGGCATGTAATTTTCATGGAATGAGCAGTAAAAAAAATTGGGAGCATAAAGTAAAATTGATATCACAGTTAGAAGTGCGTTATTAGAAGTCATCTTGAAACAGAGCTTGTAGCCAAACTTCCCGGTAGTCATGGGCTACCGGGTACAGCTTGATAGACACCTATAACTAGATATCACCATAAATTTTTAATATCACAATCAGTTGTCAGTTCAAATTTGGACACAGTCTTGTGTCCTAAGTCTTTGATCACAGTCATGGTTCAACATTTTGCATATATGCATGCTCAAAGAATATCACACCTTTTCCGGAATGCCTCCAGGTGAGTTTTGAGAAGAATGAGTCCCCTCTGGAGGATGAGCAAGCTGGCATCCCGAGACAAGCTGAGGTCTGCTGAAGCCTGAGACAGACTTTCCATGCAGCGCTCAATGAATTCCTCTTCCTTCTCAAGAGAGCCATTTCCTGCTGTAATACCAGATTGGAAACACATAAACAGTTTCAACAGGGAATTTGTCAACAGAGTAATCTTTGTCATTACTCATCATTGTCATCATCATCATCATCATCATCATCAACAACTTTGATGCATTTTCCAACATCACAGTCACTACCATCATTGTGAATTTCATCAAGATAAAATCAGGATCATAATCTCTGGTATTACTGTTAGCAGCAGCAGGGACTCTATCACTGTTATCATTGATGACAGCTCCATCAATATCCACTTCTTTCAATTCTCTTTACTACTTTTTCATTTTATCACTCATCATTTTTATTTGTATCTTTATACTTTTCAGAGGTCATAGAATTACACTACATAATTATTATCATGTTCTTCCCTTACACAGAGAGAGAAAAAAACAGTACATTCTAGGACAGTACATGATATATGCCATGCACTGATAATGTAAAATTGAGAAATTACAATATGACATTTTGTAATAGGAATATGAGCATTATATATCTCACCATTGATGTAGTAGGAGTTGATGTACTGTATAGCTGAAAGACTGACATCAGTGTTCTTTGCTCTCAGAGCTATCTTCCACAGGTGATCAATGCCTGGCATCTGTGATAGAAATGGCAGATAGAAGCATCTTGAAACACTAACTTCCTTGAAAAATGCCACACTCTAACAAACCTTTCTTACTGCAAACTGAAATGCCAGGGATTAGGCAGCAGCATCGCATCCCAAATCCCTGATTTTGATAGGTTGTAGCTGACACGTTGGGCTATTGTAATATGCCCTCTGCTGTTTTTGTTGGATATTAGGCTTAAGTTTAAAGTTTGACTGACATTGAAATCTAAGCTGCGTATTAGGGAGACTTTGTGCAATACGCATCCTGTATGGGTGTAACCTGTAGCTTACTATCTGCAAGATACATTTTCCAGCTTTGATTCCCTGCTCTTTGACAAACATCTAAAAAATTGCACGGCCAATCATCTCCCATCACAGATTAAACATATCACCTAATTTGTCAGTCTTGCCAAATTTCTCAGTCTGGAGTGTTGACAAATTTCTCAGTTAGAGTTGCTCATTGGCACATTGCATTGTCCCATACATGAGTATAGTATACGTGATGGTTAAGCAGGTGATTTGCTGGGTTGGAAAAACTATGACTTGGTTGTGGTGCCACATACACCTCCCCCGAAATATCCTGCATCATTTCTGTTACAAATTGTGCGGTCTTATTGCCAGCAAATACGGTATGCAAAGGGATCTGTTTATAAAAGAATATACCATATGGCATTGTCATACATAGTTTTGTCATCTTGCTGATCCATGTTTTTTAGCATATACCACACACTGGGAATTAAAACATAATTGAAGAAAACTTGTGCACACAACCACTTCAATCCCATGTGAGATTTGACTCACAACCTTGCCACAGAGGGCTAAATGCCATATTTAAGACCAAATACATCTATATCAAATACTTCATGCCAAGACCACATCAAGAGATGGGAAACCATGCTTTACCTCTACAGGAGGACTGTTGTATGAGGAGGAGCTGGCTAGTCTGGCCAGACTGCACAGCTGTTGGAAGAGGTTTAGGCCAGTCATGCTGATACTCTCTGGTTCTAGCTGTGGCATCTGTGCAAATATAAACAATATAAAAATTTCAGATATTCGTGATCATTTTACTAACTAATGACTCATAAATCCATTGTTTTCACAGTACAAAGAAAGCATTTTTTGCTTATTAGTTCTTTGTTTACAGTCATATTTCCAATGTTCACTTAAGCCTGTTTCTGCCTTTGCATGGCAAGCAGGGGGTGACATGTTGGTGAATCACTGGCTTGATTTTCCCACTTGTGGTATTTAAAAGATTCCATATCCAAACTTATACAACTTGAAGAAACAGAAGTCTGTTTACTACAGAATGGACACATTTCAATCAAACGACTATCATTCATGCAATGCACCACAATACACATGAGCATAATTTCCTTTGTTTTGGAAAAAGAGCAAATCAAATGTCACCTTGTGGAAGAAGATATGCTTGAAGTTCTCAAGGCCCAAGGCATGTTGATCTTTGTTATTGGCTTGTTGCAGAAACCAGTTGAGTGCTTCGTCAGAACAGTCTGGATCTAAGGCTAGGCATGACCACAATGTGTCAACCTGGTCAAGGGTCAATCCTGGGAGTAGGAACAAAAAACACAAGAAATATCTACAAATATCATGCACAAAGAAATACAGAACCACTTCAACATTCCATATTTTATGACACTTGAATGAATTGTGAAAAAATCAAAGACACTCTCCAGATGCATAACATACCAATTCAAAGATTTCACATGAACATTAACAAATTCACTGACATCCTAATGATGATTAAAATTACATATTAAACAAAATAAATAAACACACTGTATTAATTTTCTCTTTTCTCCATCTTTTCTCCATAGAAAAACTTCAACATTCCGTAATTTAGGATATTTGAATGAATTGTGAACATATCACAGACATCTTTCCAGATGCATAATATATCAATGCAAATATTTCACATGAACATGGAAAAATTCACTGACATCGGTAATGATGATTCAAATTACATATTAAAGAAAATGAATAAACACACTGTAATCGTCTTCTCTTTTCTAAATGTTTTTCTATATAACATGGAAATTATATTGCAAAGTGAAACAGAGGCATAAAAACCATAAACACACTCTAAAAGCTCACACACAGCATACACTGGACAACAGAATCACATTGCAAAATGTAAGTCAATGGTCAGTGTACACCTTAGCGTACAATAGGCCCATGCCCATACTCAGTCTACACTCTAAACTCACTGAAGTGATCTGGGGACCCTCCTGTTGAGAACACACATGTCAGGAACTGGAGTCTTGTTTGGATCTCCATTTTGTGACTGTAGCTATAGATAAATGGGAAACCAAGAGCAAAAAATCAGGGGGGGGGGGTGGTTATGAAGATATTCTCAAAGCCACTGTTACAGAAGACTCAAAATCCTTTAAAGAGAGAGAATACAAACATGCATCTTGATCTACTAGGTCATGGAATTGACATATATTAAACACAAAGATGTACAATACAGATACCAGATAGACAACACAAACAAATGAGTAACCATTTTATGACAACTTAGCAGTTAGCATGAATTACTTGTTTACCTGAAAAAAAAATAAATAAAACAGGTTAGGCAGTACAAACTGCTGAGATAATTGCACATGATAAGATATCAGTCAGTGTTAGTGGCAGTGCTGCACGAATTGACTTACAGCTGTTTGTCTGGCTTCTTGGCCAGTCGGACTTGCCCCGTGTAGTGAAGAAGGTCAGCAAAGAAGAGGCTCATCATCCCAAGCTCCCGTTCAGCCCACCTGGCAAGGAAACAGGGAAAGAAGTAACCAAAAGTCTCCTTTTTTCCTCTCCTCTCTGAAACACAAAAACTTCTAATATTCATAGCAATCATCAACACTATCCAATAGGTGCCAAATACAAAATACTTGGGAAACACATAAAGGTACATGCATGTCCTCACCAAAGTGCATCTACGCAGTTACAATAGAAGAATACATTTCCTAATTCTATGTAAATCAACTTCACTCTGAACTATACAAGATGAGCACCTTAAACCTGAAAATGATTCCACCTTCAAATTACGCTTTCAGGTAATATAACATTAAACTTTAAAAATGGTGCAACATAAACAAGTCATTCACAAACGCCATTGGACATTTTTGGAAGGAAGGACTAATGACTAGATAACTGCCAGAAATGACATTCTTGGGGGGATAAAGACAGAAATAGGGAGCTTTAGATTTTAGACGCGCGGACGTTCAAAGGAAAAAAACATGTTCTGAGCGTGCGCAGTAGCGCGCGTAAAGTCAATCTATTTTTAGCTTGCGTCGCCTGAGTTTTTCACTACGCGTACTGGGCTATTTTCACGTCCGCACAGTTTGCCACGTAGAGAGCTTCTTCATGCACTAATCATATGGGGGCGCGATTTTATTTTTTATACGTTGCGTCCCAGCGTAATCTAAAGCTACTTTTCCACACGACGCAGGGAGAGGAGAACGTCCAGCGCAAGCATCGGCTCAAACGTCCGCGCGTCAAAATCTAAAGCTCCCTAATGACATTCTTTGGGGGATAAAGACAGAATTTACGCCAGAGGGCTCAGATTGGAGTATTAACTCACATGGTAATCCAGTGAGTGTTGTAGTTGTTGCGGTATTGCTGGAAGGATGCAAAGAGCTTGGGGATCAGTCGCAGGGACACCACCACAGACCTGGAAAGAGAACACAAAATTAACTTTTGAAAAATGATTCAACAGTAATAGCCATCAATGAACATACCATAATACATGTTAAAATATCCAGGCAACATCTACAACAATCATAAGACTATAAATGTCGCTATGGTGACTGGTATGCCTCCGCCATAATGCATGATACTCTTAATAATAATAGGACTAGATAGTACATGTGGACAATGTGTGATTACATTTTCACAATATTGACAAAATATTAAAAGGACAAGCTTGTCACAAATGTGTTGAATGTTCACCTTCCTTGACCTAGGTTTAATTGGATGAATAGGAGAGCATGTATTTGGGGATTTAAGGACTTAAACTTGACTTTGACCCATTCATATGTTTATGCATAGAGTAATTTTCAAGGTATGGAGAAAAAGTGCAATTTCTGTATTGAATAGTAAATTGTTACCATTTTCATCTGGCCTGTGACCCTAAAATTCATAAGATAATCACTGTCAGGCAGAACATGCATATATATGTAGTAAGTTTCAAGATAACTTGAGCCACTTCCGAGATATGGAGGAAAAAGTTAGTTCAGCGCTTTCACTTGATCTTTTGACCTTTGAGGCAAAAAAAAAGAAAAGAAAAAAAACTTTCCAGAGAATCTCTATTAGGTTATATATGCATACACCAAGTGTAAAAAAAAAATAATCCTGCTGGCATTACATAAACATGAGGGAAATAGTAAAATTTTGAAGTGTTGCTCTTGACCTTTGACCCCTGACCTTTGACCCCATGAACCCTAAATTGTCTAGATAATCACTGCCAGTCAGTACATGTATATATACTATGTTCCATGAAGATACCTTGTACAATTTCCAAGGTACGGAGAAAAAAGTGAAGTTTTACTATTTTTACTTGACCTTTTGACCTTTGACCTCATGACCCCAAACTTTCATCAGATAATCTTAATTGGGTAATACATGTATACATTAAGTTTCAAGAAAATATCTTCAGGCATTGCATAGATATGGTGGAAATAGTGAATTTTATGTATTTGACCTTGACCTTTTGACCTTTGACCTTGAGCATGTGCACCCAAAAGTTGATAAGGCACAACTTCACCCCCTAATACACATACATGCCAAGTTTCATAAGGATACCTCAAAAGGTTTTTTAGTTACGCTGTCCACAAAATTCATTGCGGACGGACGGAAGGACGGACAGACGGAAGGACGGACAGACAACCCGAAAACATAATGCCTCCAGCACCACTTCATGGCGGAGGCATAAAAACTGAAGATTTGAGCAAAGCACTTACGTTTTAATCAATTTCTGAAATGTTACTTGATATTGCCTGACCTGCGGATCATAAATCATGAGTCTATTTAATACTAACATGCAGAAAATTAACAACACATTTCATTTGCAAACATGCACACAACACACCTCAGTTTTTGGTGAACTATATAGTTACTTAATTAATCATTTCATAGCAATTACAATGTCACACAGAAATGCCAAGGATCCAAACCAAATAGGTGTCAGTTCTCTACAAAGAGTCTTTACACCCTTCCTACGTGATGGCAATGACTGACCTGTGCTGTTTGAGGTTCTCTAGGCAGCCTTCCACAAATTTCATTCGGATTTCTCGCTCTGGAAAGACACAGACCAAGGAACACAGCAGCTTCTCTGCCTCTGAGGACAGTCCTTCACTGAGATGAACCTGACAGACACACATAAAAAATAACAAACACAAACATAAATGTGCAACACTCTTTTTTTAGTACAGTTTACACAATGTGAAATTTTACAACTACTAGAATCTGATACAGCAAAAATATATTAGTACAGGCTGACATGAAATTCACATCAGTGTCCCTACAGGTTAGAAACTACCAGAACAGAAAACTAAATGAAAAGCAAAAAAAAAAAAAAAAAAAAAAAAACAGAAATCAGCCCCTGGCTGCGCTTAGCCATTGGCTGAAGTTGTGTGATATAAGAGGCAGATCTGTGCACAATCACCACATCTAAAAGTTGAGGACTCCTGTGAAAAGTACCACTGAGATGACAGCTTTTCATCACGCTGTCCACGGTAACTTTATCAGCTACCGACTGTTCTTCAACATGGTCATACTGATGTGTATTTACAGAAAAATATGTTGGCACCAATGAAGACTCACAGCACTTTCATCCTGCACCAGGTCCCATAGGAGTGTATGTGCTTTTTTGCACACATCCTCAAACTTGAAGTCTCCAAAGGGTATCACGTGACCCTCCTCATCTTCCTCCTCCCGCTGTGTCGAACATGAACCTGGAAGGGGGCAAATCCAAGGCATATCAGTTAGACTGGTATGATGATTATATGCTCAAATCTGAGTTCAGGATTTCGTATCAAAACAATAGCAAGAATGATTTATGATATGCAGATAGCACCATGTAACATCATAACAATCCTGTCAACTGCCTGACATCTCAATCTCACTACTTTTACTATCAGAAATACAATGAGCTTAATCATGCACTTGAACATGTGAGAATGTCATGAATGACAAGACTTCAATTAAAAAAAGAAAAAAAAAAGGTCCTTTAACCAAAATCGTTATCATGCTCATATGAACACTGAACAAGATATTCTATATGTAGCACCAATTATGACATCATGTTCTAAATATTGTTTCTGTCTACAGTTAAACAGGCTTACTCTGCTCATGTTTATACTCTATGTGACACAAAATTAGTACTAGTGCCATTCAGGGGTCTAATGGGTGGAGGCACTGACAAATTAAGCCAACATCCTACATTATGTGAACTACACGCTCAAGCTTTTAATGGTGCTGGAGATAGTAATATCTATTAATTTTCTCCTGCATCTTTTGCTACATAAAGAAAACTAAATGGAATTAGAGGATGCAAACATGTACACAGTCCTTTCCTTGATGGACCTTTACTGAGTTACTTGAGCAAACCCTAAAGAAACGATTAGATGTAACTACACTATCTTCAAGGCTGAGAAAGAAAGACCTACTGGAAAGCCTGCTTCTCTGAACTGGAGACACATTGGCAATAGGTCGTGGCCTGCCCTTCACTTGTGGCTGCAGGCGGTGTGGATGATGGTGATGGTGGTGGTGATGGTGGTGGTGATGATGAGTGTGGTGGGAATGGTCAGGGTGCTGATCAAATTGGCTGAGCTGAGCACTCAGTTGTGCCAACGCGTCCTCGCACACCGAACTGGACTCATCCTCTTCATCCTCCCCATCAAAGTCAGCCATGTTCTTGTCGGACTTGGCACTGGCCTGGGAGCTGCTGCAGCTGCCTCCTCCTTCCTCATCATCATCCTCATCTTCCTCATCATGGTGGTGTTGATGCGGGTAGATGAGATTCATCATCATGGGTCTAGAGGCACCAGAAGTGAAGGAGCAAAATGCATCGTTAAGTCTAACACCAACACCTAATATAACTTATGAATACCAATCAACTGCAATAATTAAGGATTATCTTCTATCAAAACTAGAATTATCACTGAAGGTGATTAATACCCCCGCCCTTAGTGTTGCTTTATAGTATGTGATGTCATGAGGGCAATGACGTTAATACAAAGTTTGTGCATTTGTCGAATTGGAAACAGAATAATTTTAGTTTACTGTACAATTACAGAGTTGACACCGAGTATAAAACTTACAGCAAATGGAAACATGCTTTCCCCCAGCATCACTACACTTAAAGAGCATCATACACACCAAATTTGACCTTCATAGCTTGAATGGTTTATTTTGATACAAAAATGAGTGGTTACCACGGCAACACATTTTCCTTAAACTAATACATTGGTGTCTTCCAAAACTACACTTCTAGATCATGATACATACTAAATTTGACTTTCATTGCTTGAATGATGGAAAAGTTATTCGATCTGCA
Source organism: Diadema setosum (assembly GCF_964275005.1). Lineage (NCBI taxonomy): Eukaryota > Metazoa > Echinodermata > Echinoidea > Diadematoida > Diadematidae > Diadema > Diadema setosum. Next base: position 35,327,141 of record NC_092685.1, on the reverse strand, counting down.
AGGTTTTGGTAAAATTGTGGTTACCATGGCAACGGTCTGTGTGACAAACACAAAAATTATGTGTTCCACATCTATACCTCAGGGCTATAATGCCTACCAAATTTGGTTTCAATTGCTTGAAAACTGTGGAAGAAGTTCACTCCACAGGATTAAAAAAAAACAAACATGTGGTTACCATGGCTACGCATTGTCCGATACAAATATAAAGGACATTTTGCAAAGCTAGACTTCATAAATTAAATGGTTCAATTTGATACAAAAATGAGTGGTTACCATGGCAACACATTTTTCTTATATTAACACATTGGTGTCTTGCATAACTACACCTCCTGATCATCATACATACTAAATTTGACCTTAATTGCTTGAATGATGTGGAAGTTATTCAATCCACAAGGTTTTGGTAAAATTATGGTTACCATGGCAACACTTTGTCTGACAAATACAAAAATTATGTGTTCCGCATCTATGCCTCAAGGCCATAATGCCTACCAAATTTGATTTCAATTGCTTCAAAACTGTGGAAGTTGTTCACTCCACAAGATTTCGAAGAAAACCTGCGGTTACCATGGCAACGCTTTGTCAAGTATAAACACAAAGAGTGTCTTGCATAACTACACCTATAGATCACCATAGATATCAATTTTGAAATTGATTGGTTAAATACTATGGAAGTTATTCAATCCACAAGGTTTTGGTAAAATTATGGTTACCATGGCAACGCATTGTCCGACAAACACAAAAAATATGTCTTGCACATCTATACCTCAATATCATCATTTACCCTAAGTTTCATTGAACTTGCTTCAAAACTGTAGGAGCCCGACCGCTCAACCGCCCGCCCACCCGCCCGACCAACATCGTGGTGATTCCTATACCGCCTTCACACTATGTGTCGAAATGTCGCGAACACAATCGGGAACGAACCGTGATTTCAGACTTATCCTGTCTCCGAAGCAACTTCTTCCAAGTGAGTACGTAGGCACTAGGCCTACTACCACTACTAGTAAGTTGCGCGTGCACGTACTGTGCTGTGGAGTCACCCGCAAACTTCACCCACGCGGCCACGTCACGTCTCGCATGCCAGTAAGGGTCCTATTTCTGCAGATTTTTTTCATTTATTGTCGTGCGAACAACACATGGCAGCTTCGCAGCAACAACCAATAGTCGTATTAACAGGAATTTCTTAAGAATGGAGAAATTTCAAATCATATTAAAGCTGTAATTCAAGTTGAGAAAACAGGAAGTACATGTAGAATACAGTCGGTTGTGTGTGTAAATAGCATTAGTCATATATCACGCCCGTACGAACGGAAGTGACTTTGCTACCGAACTATCCCATAATGCACCGTAAATGATACTTAAATCAACATCCGGGTACTTTTTACGTCATTGGCGATAGCGAGAATTACGCACAATACACTGTTTTGTACAAGAATTGTAATTGTCAGAATTGCCTATTAGAATGCATACAGAGGCATTTGAACAATTGTTAACCATCAATAACTATAAAAATGATTTGCTTGCATTGCAGGAATTTGTCTACCTTCTGATAGGTCTTGGTCTCTGCAGGAACCTTGGACAGTCATAGATCTCTACATCCACACCACTCTGTCCATGGAAGTATTCCTCAGAATTGTGTGAGTCTCTTGGAGACAGTCCATGAGTTTCTGACTCTGGTGACTCATCAATGGTAGGCAGCTTGCCCCTAACCACAGCCTCATGGGCCAGCTTGACAGGGCTGGTGTTTAACTCACTTGGTGAGAGCACTAATTCTCGCTGGACTTTCCTGTACTCCATGCTTGGGCTGGAGTCTGAGCTGTCACCCCCTTGCTCTCCTCCAATGTCCCCATGGTGCTGCGGTTCCTTCCCATGTCTCAAGGTCCGAGTCAGCTGTTTCAAGACTTCTCGTTGCCTGTGCACCTCTTCCCTCCTTGACACTGCACTCTCCCTTTCACCAATCTCCATGTCACTACCATTGCTCACATCCTCATAGTCACTCCCTAACTGCACCCCCTTGTCCTCGTAGCTGCCCTCTGAGGCATCGCTACCACTGTCTGTCTGATCTGGGCTTGTAGCCATGGCTTCATTTTCAGAGTCTATGCTGTCGGAATCATCTTGATCTGAAGCGCAGAGGGACGAGGAGTGACGGGAAGTTTTGTGGTGGCCACGACATAAGGCCACATCACTCTCTGATCGCCAGGACTCGGCATGGCTTGCCTTGGAGCTGTGCGAGTGGACTGACCGATGGTCATCAGGGTCATGGTGGCACAGAACTTCAGACGATGCATGGTCCTCAAGGTGAGTTGGATCTAAACCTACCACATCAAGGTGCTCCTCCTGTAAAAGGAAATATAAAAGAATATCTCTACGCTCTGTTTCGTACTTCTTGACATTGACTGCACTGCAATGAATGATTACACTGAGTCATTGGGTAGCCAATGTAAAGAAGATGCAGGTAAGGTTCATCAATATTTTACTCTGGTCTGGACAAGTTACTAGTGTCAAATTGACCACTACAAACAAAGATATCTGCTGTAGCATTAATACAAGGTGCGTGTAATTTTCAAATAAATTTAAGTACCTATTCAAAATGAGCATGACCTCTACCAAGTGATCAGCAATACACGAAAACAACATTGTGGCTGAACATGAAAACATCAGGCAAGATGAGTGTAGTGGTGTGATCCGAAATCTGTAAGTGACACATGTTCTCAACTATACATCTACATAAAATGAAACCAAAATAGATGTGATGCTCACACCATAATCTACCTCTCTTCACTGTTCAACTGGTTTCAGTGGCAATATACATGACAGGTATGCAAGGGACACTGATTCTCACAACCCGAACACCAAAATTCTGAAACCTAACAGACTGACTTAAAATACAAATGTGGATTTACTGAAGGCAGCAATATTAGAAAACATAAGTGAAAGTTTGAGGAGATTTCTATGCTTCATAATGTCATTATGGAGAATATACAAAAATAAAAATAAAATAAAATATATATTCACTTTTCTAGCATAAGGAAAGAGCACTTGACTTACCTCTTTCAGCAAGCAAGGGGAATAATATTACCCATAACATTGTGCCTGTATCACGTTGTGTACGTTTCATGAAAAATCAGATCTTGTGGAATTCACCCTATATTTTCTTTACATTGTTGTCCAAATGACATCAGGAAGTGTAGCAGTCTCCTTATCCAGCAATGACAGCACCAAAACATGAGAAAAATCATAACTTTTGAATCAATTAATGCCCAATTTTCCTTAAACTTTCCCTGTTGTGTTCCACTAATATTGCAGCTTTTACTCAATCCACACTGATATTTGAGTTTGGTTTCCTAATGTGAAGAACTTATGTCACACTCATGTATCATATCTATCCATACCTCCTCAGCACGCTGCTCACAGTGCAAGCAGCGATGGCACCCCCCTTCCTGGTCTTCCCTAATGCCAGGAATGTCCAGAGATCTGCTGTTATTTCGGTTGCTTCCAATGGATAGCGGAACTGAAAATACAAACATCCAACTCAACATTAGGATTTAGAGCAGCAGGTAACATGGTCATGCTTATGACAGATCCCATTTTACTATTTATCCACTGTGTCTGCTCATTGCATTATCATTTTATTATGTCTCTCAAGCACCTTCACTATTACTAATCTTTGAAGGTGCAGGGCCCTGTTTTATGAAGAGTTAAAATTGATTTTAAAGTTGATTTCAACTGTAAGTCTATGGCAGACTGTGTGGTAAGGAAATTTAAAATCGATTTTATCTTTTGATAAAACGGGGCCCAGTTCTGCTAACAATGAACTCAATCTATGTACAGTAATACATATAACAGTAAAAGATTTCTTTACATTTATTTACTATGGATTCCAATAATCATGATCATCTAGTTGCCAGACTTTTGGCAAAATTTTGAAACATATCATAGTTTACTCAGGAAAGGTTTGCATAAAATTGACTAATAGGTACCCAAAAAAGAAACTTTCCTAAAATGTTAACATATAAAATTTGACTTTTAAGCTCAAGGGTACATGAAATTTAACCATGACGTGAACTACAGAGTGTATTTCTTTTGATGGAGAAAAATATGAAATTAGGGCATTTCATATATAAATGTCTAGCTGAAAAATGTTTTGAATGACAACATGGTAACATTAACCAGAATCGTTTAGTGATGGCCATTTTGCGTGAAAAATTGTAAACATTTTCTCACTTTGCATTAGTTTGTTTTCAGCCACTTTGTTTTATATCATCTGCATACACAGATCTTCAGGAGAGGATGTTTCCTTTAAAGTTTAAGGGAGATATGGGTTATGTCATTATGTCAAAGACATGCACTGACCTCTGCCCTTCTCTAGACTGGACTTGAGGAGAGGGAAGTCTTGACTGCTGGGAGACATCTGGACCGGAGGTAGCAGCCTGCGAGGATGGGTGGTGGTGGCTGCCATGGTCCGAGTGGACAGGGCATTGTCCCACACGCACTTGGTGATGACTTGAGACAGGTAGAGCGTCTGGGCAAAGCAGCAAACACACATCAGAGTTATGAAGACTCTTTTGATCAGCAAGAAAATCTGACGAATCTCACTGCCATCACACAAGACAACTGTTTGTATCAAGCACCACTCTTTCCCTTTTTCTCCATTCTATTTTTATATATACGTCTATACAACTCTTTACACACATAATCGGACTGACATTCCTGGTTTGGTAATAAACAAAATATATCACAAGAAAATGGCAGCCAGACTGAATGAGCAAGAAGCTTCACAGTGATAATATAAGTGCATATTCACAAACAACTACTACAGAAAGAAGAGACCATGACTAACATGATATCTAGGAACTGTTCGTCGTTGTTCTTTTTCTACACATACTGACACCAAGCCAATGCATTCTGTCAGCCTCCTCTTCTGGTGGGATCTTACCTGTTCTGTGTGCTCTGAGGGGTGGAGCTTAGCCACTAGTTGCATGAGGTGGAGGAGCGGGCGAGACTCCAGATGTTTAATGAGGTGGGGGAAAAGGTCGTGGACGTAGCGACCCGAGTGCTTGAGTTGGGCTGCTGCCCACACGGTATCCAGCTGCTTTAGGGTGAGGGCGCCATCACTTGCCAGGAAGTTGAGTATCACCTGACACTGCTTGATGATCTGGAGTAAAGAGAAAGTGAAAAATCAATATACTTCAACAAGCCTCTTTGAACGTACACTTTGCACTCAGAAGCTAAATCTCAAAGGTATAATGTCAAAACTATCACCTAAGAAAAGAGCAAATTGAATCACAGTTCTTGCACAATTTCTTTTGGCATAAAGAGACCATACCAAAGATTAAGAGCATGTGAATTTTTAATCCCCATTTGGATGATCACATTCTGGACACTGTCTTGTAACAGAGGGACTGTTGTTCACTTACAAATTGAACATTGTTGTCATTATCGAAATTCTTTGAAACTTGGTAAATGTGACACAAATTAATTACAAATGGTGCAAAAGCAGCTCATCCTAAGGACATAGTTCATTGCAAGCAAACTCTTTCTTGGCCCTACAAACTTTAAGCTGACAATCCTGAACAAGACAATTCAAATCTGATGAGACATTCTTTTTTTCTCATCCCCTACCTTATTTGCATGGAAATGTGGATGAATTAGAACCAATGTTTAAATAAGAAATTAAGTAAATCATGCTATGACACTCTAGAATCACTCCAGGTACTCACCTCAACATGCATATTGGGTCCAAATATGTGTTCCACTATTTCCTTTTCTAGTAGCCATTTTGTCAGCTCAGATCCCATACTGTTACAGAGAGATAGAAAATTTGCAGTGTGAAGAGTATCATCTAATTTATTGATAGAGGAATAAAGAAAATGGTTTGCTTATATGCACAATTCACATAATACAGTGACAAACTGTGACTTTGATAATTAACATCAAGTACTTTCAGAAAAACTTGCAACATGACTGTAACTCCAAAAATCATTATCATTCATATGATTGCATAAATTCCATACTTTGAGATGAAACTGTATTCACGCTACTACACAATGCAAATTCTACGAACAAAATCTTAAAAACAATTAAATCAATAAATTCTTCTTTACTTCTTGACTGAAGACTGAATAACTTGTAATTTAGTGATAAATCAAAAGTTTGGCTTAACATAAATATAGCTATGTGTCTAAAATACAATGACACCAATATGTTTAATACTAGGTGAATATTTGGCAACTGTAACATAATTTAATCCACAAATAAATGCAGCGGGTTACACATGTTGCCCATCATACTCACTTTTCATCATCAGTTACTGATTCATTGTGGTACACTTCGTTGAACATGTGGATTTGATTCTATATATGAAAACAATTTTATGGCAAAGAAATATCAATGAATACAGTTGACAAATACTAAGCATCATCCTAAAGAAAGGTTCATCATTTCACTACATTTACAAACTGTAATAAAAAAAAAAAAATAATCACTTAAGCATAGCGATCATCTTCATCATGGCATCCCCCCCCCCCCCAAAAAAAATAAAAAAATAAAAAAATCTAATGAATTCAAGTAAATGTTTATAAACAAACAACAAAGCAACTTCTCACCAAGTTAACATGAAAATCAGCAACATTAATGCAACATCATGTTCACTCACTCTACATTCTTAAAGTGTGGGGGTGCAGGAAAGCCCTTGAGCATGATGTCAAAGGCAAATATTTTTTAATTGAAGTTATTCTGAATGAAATAAAGGTGACATATCACTCAGCAAAATTCATAAATGTCAAAAGCAAGTTCATTTCTAAATGTGCAAATACACTGTACATCATCTGACTGGGTTCTAGGTAACAAGAGTTCAATGCCTCTTGCTATGTACTTGTCCCTTGCTTTGTGCACAAAAAAGATTGCAATATCTTTACAAGAGACTTCCACTAGAGAGGTGTCTACTTCCACTAGAGAGGTGTCTACCCTGTCTTGTCAGATGCACAAGATCATTCTGTTGTTGGTAAACCATGAACAAAGTCACATAAAGATGTGTCATATGGGTAATGTCATAACCAACAAAACCAAAGCCAATTACTACGCAAGCAATGTTGCATTCTCAAACACCAACTGGGCATTTTAATTGTTAACTTACTGATAAGAAAATGGTTCTAATGTCTTCAAAATTTGGTTTGACTTCACTAAAACTATCACCAAACTAGAATTATCACTGAAGGTGATTAATACCCCCGCTCCTAGTGTTGCATTATAGTATGTGATGTCATGAGGGCAATCATACAAATAAAATGTGACCACAGTTGCTTGAGTGCTATGGTAATGGTTGGTTCCACAAGGTTTTGGTAAAAAGTGTGGTTACCATGGCAACGCATTGTCTGATACAAACACAAGGGACATTTTGCATAACTACACTTAAAGACCATCATACACACCAAATTTGACTTCATAGCTTGAATGGTTTATTTTGATACAAAAATGAGTGGTTACCATGGCAACACATTTTCCTTGTACTAACACATTGGTGTCTTGTAAAACTACACTTCTAGATCATGATACATACTAAATTTGACTTTAATTGCTTGAATGATGGAAAAGTTATTTGATCTGCAAGGTTTTGGTAAAATTGTGGTTACCATGGCAACGGTTTGTGTGACAAACACAAAAATTATGTGTTCCACATCTATACCTCAGGGGCATAATGCCTACCAAATTTGGTTTCAATTGCTTGAAAACTGTGGAAGATGTTCACTCCACAGGATTTTAAAAAAAAAATGTGGTTACCATGGCAACCCATTGTCCTATACAAATACAAAGGACATTTTGCAAAACTACACTTAAAGAGCATCATACACACCAAATTTCACCTTCATAGATTAAATGGTTCAATTTGATACAAAAATGAGTGGCTACCATGGCAACACATTTTTCTTATATTAACACATTGGTATCTTGCATAACTACACCTCCCGATCATCATACATACCGGTACTAAATTTATACTACACTTCTAGATCATGATACATACTAAATTTGACTTTAATTGCTTGAATGATGGAAAAGTTATTTGATCTGCAAGGTTTTGGTAAAATTATGGTTACCATGGCAATGCTTTGTCTGACAAACACAAAAATTATGTGTTCCACATTTATGCCTCAAGGCCATAATGCCTATCAAATTTGATTTCAATTGCTTCAAAACTGTGCAAGTTGTTCACTCCACAGGATTTGAAGAAAACATGTAGTTACCATGGCAACGCTTTGTCAAGTACAAACACAAAGTGTGTCTTGCATAACCACACCTATAGATCATCATAGATACCAATTTTGAAATTGATTGGTTAAATACTATGGAAGTTATTCAATCCACAAGGTCTTGGTAAAATTATGGTTACCATGGCAACGCATTGTCTGACAAACACAAACTAGAAATGTCGCTACGGCAACTGATGCCTCCGCCATAATGCATGATTCTCCCAATAGGTGTATAGTACAATGTCTTGACAATGTGTGATGACAGTTTCACATAACTGGCAAAATATCGAAATAACAGGTTTGTCAGAAATATCTTGAATGTTCACTTTCCACGAACTGGGTTTGCTATAATTGTCTATTAAAGAGTGCAGGTACACATATTTGGGGAATTGGAAATTTTTACTTGACTTCTGACTGACCTTATTATAAGTTTATGCATTGAGTATAATTTTCAAGGTATGAAGAAAGAGTGTAATTACAGTACAAAATATTTTTTTCCCATTTAAGGACGTTCCTCAGTTAAAGTGAAATCCATGTCATTTTCTTGAAACTTTCCATACCGTAACTTTGACCCATCCGAAGCCCAAATATGTAAATAAAACCGTAGGTTCATGTGCTTGTTTTTCTTCTACGAGACTTTGAAGAATATAACTTATCTGCCGTCCTGTACCAAAATGATAGTGTTACAGGATCAAGACAACGATTGGCGACAAAATCTGCAATGACAAACTTAAATCCCCATAATTCTTTTAAAATCCACGTTATTTTCTCCAAATTTGCAAGAATTGCAGGAAAGGGTACCCAAAACGAGGAAAAGGTTTTAAAGTTAGGGTTTACACTCTCATTCTTGAGCAAGCAGCGCCCTCACGCGGCAGAAAACACCGAAATCTCTCAAATCCTTCTCATCGACGTTTTCTGTTAGGGGTGAGCAAAAGGACAAGGTTCATAAATCTTATGCTGTACATTCACAACCCATGTCATTTTCACAAAACTTTACCAAATTGTAGACAGAGGCTTACTTATTCCAGAAAAACAATCAAAAGTTGGGGTTCATGTGCTCGTTTTTGTGCTAGCAGCGCCCCTATGCGACATATTATATCATCGTAAGTCCCCAAAATCTGGTCAGGAACCTATGCAGGGATGCCCTGACAGGGTGGGTTCATAAAACTTATGCTGTACATTCAAAACCCATGTCAAATTCATGAAAATTGACCAAATTGTAGAAAAAGGCTTACTAATACCAGAAAAATAATCAAAAGTGGGGGTTCATGTGCTCGTTTTTGTGCTAGCAGCGCCCCCACGCGACATAAGACCCCAAAATCTGGTTAGGAACCTATCCAGAGTAGCCCTAACAGGGTGGGTTCATAAATCTCATGCTGTACATTCAAAACCCATGTCATTTTCACGAAACTTAGCCAAATTATAGAAAAAGGCTTACTAATTCCAGAAAAATAATTGAAAGTTGGGGTTCATGTGCTCGTTTTTGTGCTAGCAGCGCCCCCATGCGACATAAATTCATCGTAAGTCCCCAAAATCTGGTCAAGAACCCATGCAGGGATACCCTGACAAGGTGGGTTCATAAAACTTATGCTAGCTGTTCATGCCAAACCCATGTCATTTTCACGAAACTTTGCCAAATTATAGAAGAAGGCTTACTAATTCCAGAAAAACAATAAAAGGTGGGAGTTCATGTCCTAACTTTTGTGCTGGCAGCATCCCCAGATGATAGAAATCACCTCACCGGACCCCAAAATCTGGTTATAAACCTCTCGTGGGTGTCCTGATTATAGGTGGGGTTCGTGAATGTCATGCTGTACATTCAAAACCCATGTCATTTTTACGAAACTTTATCAAGAAGGGTTATTTAATGCAGAACAATTGTAAAAAATGGGGGTTCATGTGCTTGTTTTAGTGCTAGCAGAGTCTCCTTGCGACAGAAATCATCGTATTTACCCCCAAATCTGGTCAGGAACCAATGCAGGGTTATACCCTGCTAAGTTGCATGAATCTCATGCGGTTCACTCGAAACCCCATTTTCTTAAAAAAAAAACAACAACAACAACAAACAAACAAACACACAAACAAACAAAAAACGTGTCACAATTGCAGTGATATGGTGAAAAATATTCAGAAAAAAAGGTCCATGTGCGTTTTTGTTATATTTCCCTTACACAGCCATAATGATATCATGTGGATGCAAGCGTAGAAAACTCCATATTATTGACATGCACGCTTGTTTGCTTTACCCACTTGCTGTAACCATGTACAGAAAGTGATAATGGAGGAAGAAGAATAAATATAAGGAAATGGGAGTTTTGGCATTAGTCTGACGGTCCTCCAAAGGAAAACCAAATCTTAATACAATGACGTTGATTGTAGATTGTATGTGTTGGTTGTTGCAGTGGTTGGTAAAGTGCGTGTTGTAAGCTATAAATATGTACCTTGCCCCCCCCCCCCCCACCATCTGTTACACCAGATTTGGTAATAAAAAAAAAATAATATATGAATGGTGAAAGTGATGAATAGTCTTGTTTGATAACACTTTCGTGACCTTGTATTTTGTAACCAAGAATAAAAAAAAACAATATTTGGTATTACATGTACTAGTAATGACAGGTTAAGATCTAATTTAGACTGATTTTTAACAGAGATACTCAGATTGTTTTAGCTGCTAGACCTAAAGATGAAATGTGTGTCATATGCTTGTTTTGTTGTTGTTTTAAACACCTAGTCAAATAGAGTAGTGAGCTTTAGACCCCGACTAGGGCCTATAGGCCCTTGGTACCTAGCACTCGACTTTACCATGTTGATGACCGCATAATGAACTTCATGTCATAAAACAGATCTATGGATTGAAAATGGAAACAGCTCTGTTCCACTTCCAAGCTTCGCGATTCCGTCAATCAGTGTTGTGCTACAATGACCATGTATATGCGGCTCGGACCGCTGATCTTTGCGTAGTATGTCCAGATTATAACGCGTACAGTCGGCACGCGAGCCGAACGAGGCCGCCCAGCGCGGCTGCCCGGCGCGGCCGCGGTGGGGAACTGTCGGGTATCCGTACGTGCACGTGCCACACTCTAGCTCCATCTACTAGCAGCTGCTCGGCTCAGCTAGCTCAGCTCATCACTCGACTCGTGCGTGCGCTTCTACGCTCTTTGTTACGTCACTGACACCTGCGCAGCTAGGATGCGCACAAACTCAACTGAGGAACGTCCTTAAACCTGACTTTTGACCCTTAACCTTTGACCTTTGACCTTCTGGCTGGAAATTTCCAAGAGAATCTCCATCAAGTAATACATGTACATATATTTAACACTTTTAAAACTAATAATGCAATCATTGCATATACTAGTATACATGTATGAGGGAAATACAGTAGTAACATTTTGAGGAGTTGACCTTGACCTTTGAACCCCTGACTATTGACCCATGACCCCTAAATTCCCTAGGTAATCCCTGCCAGTCAGTACATGCATATGGGCAATTCCGCGGTTAGTAACGTTACATTTGAACAAATTTAGATATTTGTTTTTACCACTAAATTACCATTTATTCATTTCAAGTCAAAATTATGTCAAAAACATGTTCATTCTTCCCAGGTTTATGATACAGAAAAGAATGAACACAATCCAAGAAATATTAGAATTGCTATAACAATTTAAAGGGCTGGTTAGTAACGTTACGAAAAAAGGACATGACAAAAAAATCAATGTCTTGTAACAAAAAGTGTGCAAAAATTCAAGTTACTTCAAACAAAGTGTTGCATTAATTTCAATTATTGCATCATGACAAATGTTCATGCAAATTTTTTTAGCAGTTCGACCGATAATGTTTTAGCTAGACCCCCAAAAGCATGGTTAGTAACGTTACGGTTAGTAACGTTACATTTGTCCGGAGTAATTCCGCAGGTCATTTCACCCTTTTGTAATTGACAAAATGTCACATGACTTCTGGAGTATTTACATGTATTCATCTTTTACCCTTTAGCAAAACTTTGAGGAAAAAATTTCAAAGGAACCCACTGTAATTTGCATTTAAGTGAATTTCAGCGTCCCCAGTCCCACATGTACATTTTAAATGATGGTTTTAGATCTCGCAAAATCAATAAATACGAAAAATAAAATCTACTGAATTTGAAAGACCCTAATGATTGGTGAACATCCATGGTATTAGTTGATACCTAGATCAAAGGGTAAGATAAAGAGGCACATTTCTTTTATCCATGTCATGTCCACCTAACTGCGGAATTGCCCATATGTACCATGTTCCATGAAGATACATTGAACCATTTGCGAGAAAAGTGATATTGCAACATTTTCACCTAACCTTTGACCTTATGACATGAAACTCTCTCTGGAGAATCCTTACGCAGTAGTACATGTCTACACTAAGTTTCAAGAAAATAACTGCGGGCATTGCATAGATATGGGGGAAATAGCAACATTTTTAGCATTTGACCTTGACCTTTTGACCTTTGACCTCTTGTCAATGTCACTAGAATCTACTCAACTAATTGTCCCATCATACATCATCCTTGGACCAAGTTTGGTGAAAGCTGCTTCATCTAGTTTTGAGTTATCACATAAACAGATAAATTTTAGGATTTGACCTTGATCTTTGACCTTTGACCTCTGTCCGATTTCACTGAAAAACTAATCAAGTAATTGTCCCATCATACATCATCCTCCAACAAAGTTTGGTGAAATTTGCTCCATACAGTCTTGAGTTATCGCGTAAACGGGTAAAATTTCATGATTTGACCTTGACCTTAGACCTTTAGCCGATTTCACCCAAAATCTTATCAAATCGTTGCCCCATCATACTTCATACTTGGACCAAGTTTGGTAAAATTCCAGTAAATATTACTCAAGTTATCGCGTAAACGAAAGCGGACGGACGTACAGACGTACGTACGGACGGACGGACAACCCGAAAACATAATGCCTCCGGCACCACTTCGTGGCGGAGGCATAAAAACACGTCTTGCACATCTATATCTCAATATCATCATTTGCCCTAAGTTTCATTTAAATTGCTTCAAAGCTGTAGAAGGAGTTCGCGACACAAAATTTTGCAACAGACCACCCGCCCGCCCACCCGACCAACCGACTGACCGCCTGACTGACCGACTGCCCGACCGCCATCATGGTGATTCCTATATACCCCCTTCACACTAAGTGTGGCGGGGGTATAATGATTATTTTTCTTGCACTGCTTTCATTAAACATAATGGAAGGGTGAAACTTCCTTCAAATGGACCAACGGAAAAGACACAAATTAAAGTATAATTTTCACTTGTCACATCCAATACATGCAAAGTCTGTAAGATGTTATACAAAATCACTGGGAAGAGATCATTTCATGAAGCTTCACTTGTCATGACAAGACGAAAGAAAACTTGTAGGAAATGTGTTGTTAACATTGATTCATCAAATCACTATTGGACCAGATCATGGGAATCAAACTGCTGGAACATTTCCTACCAAGAAAATTCTTTTTTTTTCTTTTTTTTTTATACAATTCTTTTACTATTTGCTATTGAAATACCATGTCACATAAAATCCAACAATCATTCAGAACTTGTATGCATTTCTCAGTATATTTGTTTCTCTACTGTATTTTTCATTTGGCTACAAGGCCCAACATCAAATTTTACACCATATTAAGCAATAAATGCCACTGATAAAAGGAATTAATTTGGGGCAGGTACAGCTATGAGACAAGAGTGACCCACCGTGATTTGGCCCAGTCCAGTTAGCCTCATGGTGAGTGTGGCAGAGGTGAAAAACTTGAAGGCTAGCTCCAGGCTGTCCTGATCGAAACAGAGAGGCCCCTCCACCGGTTCCTTGATGGCACTCCACATCATGTCAGCCATATGCCTCGCTCCGTTCCCCCTTAGCTCCTTGTCTGGCAGCTTACACAGATATCTGTATTTATGACCACATGGCAAAATTAAGTTTGAGGAGTGATGAAGCGAAAAGAGAGTCAAAACTGATTGTAAACTAAAATGTAGATATGTCCCATTATCAAAAATTCAGGTACAATAAAACAAGAAATACCATATGATATCCATGTTTTGGGACAACCTTAGACACATTGGGATGCCACTAACCCCACACTGACAGTTATTGCTTCTGCCATGATAGGAGGTTATGTTGGTAATCAATCAACCATGTTTGTTGGTTGGTTGGTTTGTTCATCTGTGTACAAAATAACTCAAAAAGTTGTGAATGGATTTGGATGAAACTTACAGGAAAGATTGAGAATGACACAAGGAACAGACGAATAAATTTATTCAGTGGTTTAAGATTTCTAAAACAAAACTCTCCTGAAAAGACCTGATGTAATTCATATGCAGTCCTTTCTTGGCAGCACTTCACAGTACAGACAAAAGGTATCATCTTGCTACTGGTCAGTACTGCAGTACACATGTGGCTCACCTTTCATGTTAAATCACAGAGTTATGCTTTGTGTGATGCCATTTATATGGCATGTTACCAATTCTTTGCCAGTTTGGAATGTGTTACACTAAAGTATTGAAATCTCTTCATTGTGCTGAAAATTATGACTGATTTGTGATGGATCCTACAGTGATGCAAAACAGACAACATCTTCTCAAGGACTCACCGTATTATATGAGTTCTCAGAGGAACAACAAACTGCATGATGGCATGAAGGTGAAGCCACATCCGCAGCTGGAGATGCAAAGAAAGATTATTTAAATATGAAGAAGAAGATGCAGAAATGTTAGATACACACCTGAAAACATTTGAGATTCATGTATTTTACACATCTGAATGATAACAAGAAAACCTACAAAAATTCTCGACATATTTTTTTTTAGGAGGAAGAGATGTTTGCAGTGAAACCATGTGTATGTAGTCCATGAGAGGGCTGTTGTTTGGCACCAGAATGAGGAGAGTGAAAGAGGGAAGCAACATAGGGAGAGTTTAAGGAAGGAAAACAGTGATAGTCAATGGGCGGCCTGCGGTGAGCTAGAAGTTGAGGTTGTACCAATGATGTTGGGAAAACAGAAGACAAGAGACAGTTGCATGAAAGAATAGAGTGAAATCAACAGAGTTTGAAGTTAGTGGGAGGAGAAAAACTCAGATATGAGAAGTGATGAAGATGTGAAATTTCGAACGATATAATATTATTATGAGTAAATAAGTGTGGAAAAGACAAATATAAATTAAAAGTATATTCCTGACAAGGATTCCTGTGGAAGAGGGAATGTGGAAGAGAAGAGAATAAAGTAAAAATGTAGTCCTGAATGGGAGAGATGAATTGAGAAATCAATTCCTGTAAACAACTGTAGAGTGGTGATGTGGTTCTGAAAAGGACTGTTGGGTTGTGAGGAAAGTGGGAATAGAAAGAAGAAGGAAAGAGGTAAGTCGAAGAGAAGTGAGACTAAGAAAAAGAAGTGACGGGCTGTGAAAACAACAAAGCAAAAGC
This sequence comes from Diadema setosum, assembly GCF_964275005.1. Lineage (NCBI taxonomy): Eukaryota > Metazoa > Echinodermata > Echinoidea > Diadematoida > Diadematidae > Diadema > Diadema setosum. The sequence goes on along the minus strand of NC_092685.1, from coordinate 35,311,431 downwards.
TCTAGAAATCTAATAACCACGTTATTTTAAGTACTTGACGTTTTGGGCAGAATGGCTGTCCTTCACCAGAAGTAAGGTGTAACCTAAGAGGAGGCAAGTTATGTATGGAAGGAGCGGAGTTAGGAGACCACTGGCCACAGCAGGCGAGGCAGGGATGTTGGAGTGGGTAGTGGTGCATTGTGATTGTTGACAAGATCCTGATGGTTCATTGTTGTTGGTGCGCATTGATTGTTGAGTAGATCTGGGAGTGCGTCCGTGAAGATCAGTTCAGGTGCTGGTGGGATGTGGGTGGAATATTGAACCAGGAGTAGATCTGCATCCACCCCAGCTTCCAAGAGTCCCCAAGAGGTTCTCCTTGCTACAAAACAGCCAAACAACTCTTGCACATCCTACAGCCACTACTTGGCAACACAGAACATGACATCCATGATTCAAACATTTAATTGTCATTCTCTCTCTCTAATGCCACCATCAACCCTACAGGCACTCTGGTCAGCTTGACTATCAAATCATTCTTCACCAGCAACGAAGCCTGCAACACCATCAAACATCTCATCAATGGTGTGACTCTTTCATCCAGAACCTAGCTCACACCACAACAGATACATGACCACCTCCTCACGTTTCAATTCTACCTCCTTTTGATGGAAAGATACACATGACAAACAACAAGGCGCAGCTATGGGCTTTAATCTCTCACCAATCATATGCCAAAAATATACCTGGAGCACTTCAAAACCCATACGCTAGCCATAGCACAACAAAAACCCTCACCCGAGCTCTTGCATGTGGACGACATGTTCATCATCTGCAATCACATCATCAGCGACTACAATCAACAATTACCCTGAACACAAGATCAACACATGAATTCCCTCTGCAAGCCAAACAACATAACAGCAAACAAACGGCCCATTACAATGATAACGCTTCCCTACCTTGGTGCCTGCATTCATAGAAAGACACATTCCCCAAACACAAAAACCAGGTGTCTAATGCATCATTTGCAAATGTGAGAAAGAATTCAACAGATCAGAGAAGCCATAGAAATTCATACACACTATATACTGTATAAGCTGTTATTTTCGCAAGGGCTTTATTTTCGCGAATTTTGCAAATCACAGTTGGATCGCGAATTTAACAACACACGAAAATGTCGCCAGACGCTAGAGTAATAATACATTTAAATTGGCGTAGGTGTCAATTCGCGAAAACATCTCGTGAAAAAGTCTGTGACCTCCTCATTCGCAAAAATAACAGTGTATACAGTAGCTACACAAGAAACGGGACTTCACATTATTATATCTGATATCTGGCTTCCTTTCATCAATAAACCATCCAACAATATCACTCTCTCTCAACAGAACATTCCTCCCCCATATCATGCTTCTCATATTCCTCATTGCCCTCCTCCTTGCCCTCACCACCCACTAGCAACTACACCCATTGCTGGTTCCAGAAGACACCCCCACCAACACCAATCATCCACAGCACCCACATCCCCATCTACTCCTGGTTGCACATTCTGCCCACATCTCATCTTAACACCTGACCTAATCCTCTCGGATACACTCCCTATTTATTTAACAATCAATGCTCCCCAACAACAATGAAACATCTGGATCATTATTTCTTCACACCTTCATTTCTCTTCATCATTTCGCTCTCTTATCTCCATGATTTTCCAACCTTCTTCTCCCTCTCTTCCCTCCTTCCTGGTTCATCTTTCTCCTCTCGCTGACTTCGGAACCCTTTGCCTGATTCTCACTCTATTCCTCTTTACAACTGACCCTGTCTCCTATTCTCCCATCTCCATTAGTGCTACCTCAACTTCCAGCCCATCACTGCCCTTCGACTGTCACTAATTGCCTTCCTTACACTCTCCCTATGTGGCTTCCCTCCTTCACTCTCTTCTTTCTAGTCTTCTCCTGCCAAACAACAGACTACATAAACATGGTTTTGCCACAAACCTCTCTTCCTCATTTACAGCACCATGCAAACTTCTTCTTTTTTTTTTCTTTTTTTTTTCAAAGCCACTGGCTTTCATTGCAAAGCCTTTGCATATCAAATCAATCCAACATCTTATACATATCATTCACAATCTGTCACAATATTTGCTACCATATTCTCTGCAGACCTTATTCACTTGGACAGCTCAGTAGACCTGTTTTAGCAGGATAATGCATAGTAAGATAGAAAAACTGTGACTCATCAATGAGCCATAAAACTACAAGGTTTTGAGGAAACACCACAGCACATGCTATCTATAATTCCTTATTCTAAATCAGTAACAACTACTTCCCACAAGATGATAACAAAAGACGAGACTATCAAATCAGACGTGAAAAACATGAAGATTAAAACTTGATATCTTTTCAATTTCTCAATTGCATTAAACAAGCTAATACCAATTCATAGTTTTGAAAAGCTAATCTGGAAGAATAATCTAAAAAAAAAAAAAAAAATCATGATGACTGCCATAAGGAGTAAAACGAAACTAGGAAGTAAGTTTGAGCACTGATAATATACATATTTAACTAAAAGAGAAGAAAGAATCTGACAAGAGACACTCACATTGGTGACAACAGTAAACATGGCATGCGCAGACGAGAAAGGCAGACTCTGTGGGGTGGAGCGCTGGAAACATTGCCTCATCACCACTAAGCCGTTGCTGTCACAGAAAAAGCATACGTTTCTCAGCAGGTGCAGGCTAACATCCAGGTCCTGTGAGGAAGACAAGACAACTGGCCTCCAGTTTGTGCATCTCTACGCACATGTCAATTCTTTACTTTTCAATCATTTTAAGGCATTTCAAAGAGAGATACGGGCCCTGTTGCATAAAAGCTGAGATCAAACATAACTCAAAAAATTAAACATAAGTCTGTGAATACTCAGTTCTGATTGGCTGATACCTGGCTTATGTTTGATTGCATCTTTTAATGCACCAGGGCCCAGATATCTGTAAGTGAACTTCATACAGAAGCATATGTACATGTACACATATGATATTCACTTATTCATTCACTTATTCATCTATATTGACATTTATTGGTTGGTCAAGGTATATTTAACTTTCAGGTACATTTTAACAGCAAATAATAATTGTAACAACAACAACAAAAAAGCTGCTGAAAATTGCTGATCGAATAGTGGTGAGCCAATGGAGGGTCAGTGATGATCCCAATGAACATGGGGGCAACCTGTAAAGGATAAGGATGAATAGGGAAGCAACATCAAACAATATAAGGAAGAACAGAGGGATAAAGAATAGCATAGAGTGAAATAGCATTTGTTGGTTGACTCTCACTTTCATTTAGTTGTCTCTTCTTGGTACACCATGTTAGGGCTCGCTGCTTGTTAAGCCCCCATCACCAATCCCCCCCCCCCCCCCAATGCTGCTGCTATTTCACTTTTTTCCTATTCTTTATCCATCTGTTGTTCCTATCTTGTTTGATGTTGCCTCCCTATTCATCCTCATCATTCACAGGTTGCCCCCATGATCATTGGGATCATCACTGACCCTCCTCTGCTTTTTGTCTGTCCACCCTCCTGCTTTAATCCTCCTCCCTTACTTGTTGGACTCCTTGCCAATGACTTCCAACCTATTCCTTTTGTTTTCTTTGTTCTGTGTTCCTAGCCTTCCCCTGACTGTTCTGGTTGTGTGTAGTCCTGATGTGATTGCTTTCCCTGCCTGTCTGTCATTTTGCCTCTGACAAAGATTCTGCTAGGATCGAAAGCTCAGACCCATTTTGACTCCAGTATTAACAATTATCACAAACACAAAGAAGAATGGGATATATATATATCATCTATATATGGGGATTGGACAGTTTTCTGGACACATCACAATAAACACAATATCAGGTATTAGCCTTCTCATTATGACAGGCCTGGAGCATATTCTAAACAGAGATTTGCAAATACTTTGAACATGCTCAGAAAGAACCGATCAGCCTTGAGGAGTTATATTCTTGCTGTAGTAATTGCAGTTATTGCAACAAATTTTTCTTTGCAAAAGGTCTCACGAAATTAAACCTACAATTCATCTCCTTGATCCAATCATACATTTGGTCATTGACAGGGGCAGTGCATAACAAAACATGCAAGTGATGATTACTTTGATGAAAAGACAATTTACCAGTCATGACTTTAACCCTAAAAAGACTGGGCTATTTTGATGCCTCGTAGGACTGGGGGGGGGGGCTCATTGGGCCCCCCCCCCCCAAGATCTCGGCTGTTGACCGCGTGATCGCAGGGAAAATTGGCACACGCGTCACCCACAAGGTAATCTATAAAACTGAATAGGTAATGATTTCACAATTATTCAAATTTATTTTTAATAAATTAATTATGGTCAAGGTACTCTTTGTAGGATTCTTATTGAATCTATATTAAAAAAAACAGCGGTATCAAATTTTTTTCTCATGTATTTTATTGCTTTTAAAATTTCTTGAATGTATTTCTTTGTTTTCGACTTTTTGTTTTTTATTGTTTTTTTTTTCAGTGGAAATCATCGGCGAAATTATTCTGATCATAAACAACATGAAATTAATTGATTTTGATCGGTAAAAGTGAAAATAATGATACATTAATGAATTTTGGTGAGAAACAGAATTTGCATTGGATTTGTACATGAAATCATGAGCAATTTCGGGTCTGACATGCACTTACAAAATATTGCGTAACTTCAGATCCGCGTACCCGGGCGTCGCGAATTTGGTCTCAAAAGTTGCGCAAGACTTAAAAGAACAAAGTCATAAAACGGCACAGCGCGAGATTTTTACGTTACAGATATATCATGAAAAATGTCGAGGGGGGGCCAAAAAGCCCCCCCCCCCATCTTTTTAGGGTTAAACTAGTGAATTGTACAGGTTAGGTGTATGACTTCATTGAAACAGCTCTGTGATTTCTGTGATTTTACTTACATTAGTGTCACAGTAGTTCCCAAGTGCTTCCGATTCTTGTGATGACAATTCCTAATTGAAATCAAGAACAGACAAAGTGATCCTAAATCTTCAATCTGCCACCCTAATCTACCTGTTCATAGTTTGTCCACCATGACAAGCAGGTACATTTCAGGTATCAGAACTGTATTTCATCACAAAAGACTATGGTATTTTTACCTACATGTAGCTAAGACAATCTCCAACATTGTGTGAATTGGGCAGAAACTTGTGATGCAGTGTGCCTCACTTGCAGTTTAATGTATCACACTGTTATCAAAGGGTAAAGACCAGTAAAGCATGACTATCAATTCTTTGGGACAATGAATATGCAGCAATGCAGGATCATAGTAAAATAAAGTTTTTACAATCTCAATATGTGTCATCAAGCACAGATATCAATATGGGCACACTGAATGCTCCAAAATGAAATCAACACTGATTTCACTACTTCTCATGATCTGGCAGGTAACATTAGCATCTAAACATATAAGTTATTAACATATATCCTGAGCGAGTCTTTTAATGAATTCTTTTAAAGTGTGCTTTGGAATCTTGTAAAAATTCAGTATCAAATTCAGCAAGAAATCAGTTTTTCTGCTCTTCAATTTCATTTGTCTGCCTATCACTTAAAACTACAAATATCCTTTGCCACGCAACAGAAGTGCATCCCGCAGGTTGGCAAACTACGACCGTTAAAAGTATATCATGATGGACCTGTACACACACACACACACACACACACACCAAAAAAAAAAAAAAAAAAAAAAAAAGGTCAAAAGTGTGGACAGTACAGTGTATACAAGTCAGCAACCTAAATATGACCTTTGGTCCTAGAAAAGACTTGAAATACTAGGGGCAGCATCACCAAAAACAAAACAAAACAAAACACTAGAAGTCTATGTATTAAACACCTGACTACAAAATTTTAGCTTTTTGGCATCACCAGAAACAACAGAGGTCTAAATTTAAGCATGATGCACATTAACACATGTTATGAAGAAAACCTACCCAGAAATGGGCATGGTAGAGAACACTCAAGATATATTTACAAATGGTGGCTGCCTCTGACCATGTAAAAGGCAGAACATTGTGCAGCATCACCAAAAATAATAGGAGTTCAGATTGATTTGACAATGCTAAACCTCCATACAAAACTTGATGTGATGTGGTGGTGGAGTAATACTGCTGAATTTAAAGTATCTTCCAGTACATGTACCAGGGAATACAATAAAGCATCATGTGTCTGAAACATGTATATCACATTTGTAACTTGAGACCTTCACACTTACATCTGTGACACCGTGATAGTACTGTTTATGTGCTGAATACAGTGGGAACGTCATGTGAAAAACTTTGGCAACCAGAAGCAGCAATCGCTCCTTCTCCTCCTGTGTCCAATAGTCCTCCTCTGCTATTGGCGGCATCTCCCCACCTTTTTTCTCTGCCCTCTTCTCTGATCCCCTGCTGTCATCACTCTCATCTCCTTCCTTCTCTTGTGCAGTCACTGTTTTCTTGCTTTCAGCCGGTGAACATGTAGACTCTGTTCCTTCCACTTTGGCATCACTTTGGCTTTTCTTGTCTTTCCTCGATGTGCTCGATACAAGTTCCTTTGATTCAGTACTTCTACCATCTGAAACACTCTCTTCCTTGGATTCCTTGTCATCCTTGGAGGAAGATGTGGTGATCTCTTGGTCATTGGTTTTATCATTCCCATCTCGCCGTTTCTCCTTCTCAGTCTCTTCTCTTTCTCTTGCTTGGTGCCACGAGGATATGATGTTGATGGCCAGGCGCAGGACTAGCTGAACAAGACTGTTCAGCTGCTCAAAGTTTTTGTATTCCTTGAACACGCAATTGCACTGCCTGTGAATGTCAATAGATGGAGAAAAAGAAAGAGAGAGAGAAGATATTAAGAACAAGGAATATCAAAAAGTGATGGAAGCAAATGTCACTAAAGAGGGCTTATCTATAGCAATCTCATGTACTTTAAAGACACAAAATCTAAAATGTTAAGTTTATCTTGCATTAGTCAAAATATCTGCATACCATGTTTCATCCACATTGCTGAAAAAAAGAGCTAAAGCAGTTCACTCCACATGATTTTTGCAAGAGATTAATGGACCAATTGACCTCAGACCAACTATGGGTACACTGAAATAGTACATTCCTTTCATATTTTCATGGTGCAGGAATTTCAAGACAGTCTTCATCAAATTGCATAATTTCTAATTCCACAATGTAACAAAAGCTTGGGGGGGGGGGGGGAGAGGGGGATCTGCTCCACTCTTCTCCAACCCCCCCCCCCCCCAAACAAATGCAGCTGACCAAGGAGAGGGAAAACATACACTGCTTGACTGCTTTCACACAGGCGTTTACCAAATTGTCTATTCTTTGTTCACTAGTGAAAAGATTCTTGTTTGGGCGCATTGAAGACTCTCAGAGAATTGCGGGAGGAATGGGTACGAGGACAAGTCCACCTTCATATACATTTAAGGATTGAGAGAATGCAGCAATATTAGCAGAACACATCAGTGAAAGTTTGAGGAAAATCGGACAATCCTTTCAAAAGTTATGAATTTTTTCGGATCGTCTGATTTTCCTCAAACTTTCACTGATGTGTGCTACTAATATTGCTGCATTCTCTCAATCCTAATGTATATGAAGGTGGACTTGTCCTTTAACATTGGGCCCTAAAGTTCATTGACCCCTGCCTGTGAGCTTTGACCTTGAGGTGACCTTCATATATGATAAAATGTGAAACTTTGTATGACCCCTCTTCCCTCAAAGTTTGATTGCAATTGAAGCCCAGAGTACAGAGTTATTGAAGTTTTTGTAGCGTTACGGACAGACGACGGACGGACAGACGACGGACGGTCAGACGCCGCAGGCGATCTCTTAGTCTCCCCTCACCTCCAGAGGGCTCGACAAAAATGGAAATATGTTGAATTTTCTTTATTCTTCCTTTATATCGTTGTACACATGTGACATCACAAGCTATAGTAGTCTTTTCATCCAGCCTTGACTGAGCAGAAACTTAAAAAATACATAACTTTAGAACAAATTGTCCGATTTTCAAACTCTCACTTATGTGTTCTACTAATATTGCTGCATTCACTCAACTCACATGTCTATGAAGGTGAACATGTCCTTTAGATTAAGACTCCTGTTATAATGAAGTCCCTGGGACCGGTATGTTTTCTTTTCTTATATCAAAATTTTGTTACAGCCCAACAGTAAAGTATGTTTAAAAGATAAGTAATCATTCCTGTTGCGACAGAGTGCCTATTTGCAGCAGGGGCCATTTATTTGTTGATGAAAAGACTCAATCTGGTGTGAGAGTATCCTCACTTCCTTAAACACTTACAAGTAACTCCTGCTTTTGTTCTGAAGTGGGACTAAGCACACTTGACACTCGTTGACGGTTTTATTGATGAATGAAACTGCCCCTGCCATGAATAGGCACCCTGTCACAAAGAGCGTGTTTCTACTGAGCGATGAAAATTCGAGGTGATGCCGGCCGATGCGTGGTAATTCATGGTGATACGTGGTGATGCGTGGTGATGCGAGGTGACACCTCAAATTTTTCCTCAGTAGAAACAGATTGGGTAGTGGCTGATGCGCGGTGATGCGTGGTGCTCCGTCGTCCACCTATTGAGGTGGTCGATGCGGGGTGATGCGAGGGACGATTCTCAGTAGAAACACACCGGGTAGCGAAATTCGCTGTGTACCGGACGTCTAGAATTTCGCCCCGCGCTTTTCAAACGGTTCATCGTGTACACTGCGACCGTATTTTCACACGCATCATGCTTTGTACCAACTCGCTTGTGTATAGGCCCTACATGTGAATCAATTGCGTGCATTCATCGTCTATTGTTCGCGTGATTGAACAGCCTATTGCATGGATCATTTCATCTTTCACCTCATGAAATATTCTGTCCATTGCACTCATAAACATTCATTATTTGTATACCATCCCCTGTTCCATTTTCCTTGTTCAGCGTGTAGACATTCTCTCATTCTCTCCTTTTCTTTCTTTCCTTCCATTCTTTTTATCTATTCTGGCAAGTTGTGTCATGTTGTTGTGTTTCTTCTGTTTTGTCCCGTCCTGTCTTATATCATATTTGTGACAAGTGTTTGTAAATAAGTAATTCATAAGTTTCATGAGTGGTTCACAATATACAAGCTTTGCTTTTTAGTAGACCTCTCTATTCTTTTTTTTTTCAACTGAAGCATGACTTTGTATTACTTTTTTTGCCAGTATGCGCTCTTACGTTTATCGATATCATTTATCTATTGCAAAGGCAAATGTTTTTATTTATGATATAATACTATACCTGATTTATATTGTGTTATGTTTTGTTGGAAAAAAGAAGAATGAAAATAAATGAATTGAATTGAATTGAATTGAATTGAACTCAATTCATGTCTTGATGCCGATGTCTGAGCGGCTGATATGAGTAAGGCAAGAAGAAACAGGTTGTCTCTGGTTGGCGCCATCTTCGTATTGTTTACCTTCCCAAAAGGCAGTGCGCGCGTGACCCGATCTGTGACCTGAAAATATGTGACTTCAGGAATCACCGCATTTGCACGTCACCTTTGCATCACCGCGTATTTTATCGCTCAGTAGAAACAGCTCGAGTGGTCATAAAATACGAGGTGCTGCGTTGGACAAAATTCGTGGCGATGCGAGGGATGCGAGGTGCTCTCAGTAGGAGCACGCTCAAACAGGGACAATTACTCTTGATGATAATTTTGGTACCTGACTTTTCACTTTGTTGTGATGAGAATTTTGTTATAACCGTATTTGTCATAACGGGAGTACACTGTACCAATATCATTTCAGCAAGGAAAGTCTGTCAAGGTAGTTCACTACATGTGAATAAGGCTATGATTTTATAGAATCACTAGACTTCCAAAATTCTCTTGACATGCTATGTAGTTACGTACCCAACATTAAAACAGATGCCCCAAGAGTACAAGGTATACATTTTGCGCACTCATGTTCGAATTTCCTATTCAAATTTGTTTAAAACACAGAAATTTTGTCTTCTGCAGCATTCACTACACAATCATCACTTCATAACTGGTTTTCACAGTTTCTAAGCAATGTACAAAGTGCCTATTGATTTAGTTTGCATATAATCAGTAAGTCTTGTTATACACTGACTCATGTCTATTTTTCTTCCAATCACTGCTCAGATGCATTATACAATTGTAGATGTACTTGTACACACTCTATTATTTCTAAGTATTAGAATGGTAGGCAAAACAAATCAATGCAAGTGATTATATCTCATTTGACTCTCATGGTAGTTTTCTGATGATTTTCTACTTGCTTGTGCTGTAATTCCATGTAAAGTTGTATGTATCAGTGAGTGTTTAGGTTTGTTTTTGTATTTTAATGTTGTTAACTAAACATGGGTGCTTTCCATGAATTCCATGAACTTTGTTTTCATGATTAAAATCAAAGAAAGAGGAGAGTCAAGTGTCCTTTTATTATGCAAGAAAAGTGAAAATATGTTGAATTTTCTTTATATTTTCATGGTATTGCTCTACGCATGTGACATCATACACTGTAGTAGTCCTCTCATCCAGCAGTGACTGCGAAGATACTTTAAAAATTCATGACTTTTGAACCGATTGTCCATTTTCCCCAACTTTCACTGATGTGTTCTACTAATATTGATGCATTCACTCAATCCACATATGAAGGTGGACTTGTCCTTTAACTCATGTAGCGTTCACTACAGTTCAGACTGTCCAGAATACTACCACCATTATACAATCGTAGCAGACATACCAAGTTTCATGCACGAGGCATGAGACTCATGCCTCAGGGGTTGTTTTCACGCTAAAACACCCGACAAGATTTTTCTTACGCCTCACAGAAAAACAAGTGAACCCAAAACATGGATTTCAAACCACCAAACAAGCCACACGCTGGGATTCTTTTTAAAAATCAGCGTAAGTCAAAATATTAAATTCATGTATGTACCAGATTGCACGATTTACAGCTTATAGCTCCTTTGGGTGGGGGAACACCCCACTCCCCCACACTGCTCCATCACTTTACTTCCTCAAGCTTCACAGTCACAAAATCTCATACCTAGCTGCTCTCTGACCTTGGCATCTCTGCTCTAGCTGCTGTTGGTGGTTTAAATGCAATATTCACAATAACAAAGAATATCCATATAATTATTGAATCTTATTTGACAAGTACATGCACATGTGTGTGAAAGTGCTACTGACAATTATCTTCCAGAGAAAAAAAAAGGCAAAGATTGTGCAAGCCTGAATGTCACACAACAACATCACAGCCACAAGATGTATCATGTATCTTATCAAGGCCTTTCTAACATTTCCTTTAATCAAAGGAACAACAATTTGCTATGTACATAACAATACATTTGAATTTTCTTTTTGATGCATGTTTGGTACATACAGGTCCAGATTGTCAGTTGGACACCGATAGATATTGCACAGTGAAGTATCATTCCACTTAATGAATCAACCTCTATCAAAATGAATGAACAGAGGATAGTGTATTGTAGGTGATAATGAAGTGTTTGACGTACATTGTAACATTGTACATACCTGTGAAGGAAGGCCTGTGTGTAGTTGTACAGGATCCATACATGTTCTTTCTGTAAATCAATCTTTTCTTGAGTACCTGGTTGGGGAAAAAATAACACCACAGCATAAAAATTGGAGCATATAGGATTCTTTCAATACCGGAAAAACTGCAGCTTAAAGAGCAAAGCTATCAATTAAAACACTTTGTTTACAAGATCACATAGTATATACATATGTAGGTTATTATACTCTATACATCTTAGCAAATATGGAATGTGTAGGACCCATATTGGTGTTGAGAAATGCTTACAGGCTCTGTATAATTGTACACAGTGTCTGTCAATACAGGCACATTGTAGTACCTTTAGTTTGCTACGATTCAGTTCTCCTCATCGCATTTAATCAAAATGCATTGTAAAAAGTCAAATGGCTGCGGCGCTAACTAATATCCAAAGCAATGTGTTGACAAAGCTGTGCTCGTGCACAGCACAGGCTGTAGACATGTGATAGTACATGAAAAATACAGAGTGCTACGCTACATGTATCTCTATCTCCAAACTACAGTCGAACTACCTGTCTATGTATAGCGGCCACAGACCCATATGGACCCGCAGCTGAGTCGATAATTCAGCACGTTTTTCCGCTTTGCAGCCGAGCCTGTCATTCATGGCTAGCGTTCAGTCACTGCTACTTCTACATTCACCCGCCATTCAGTCATAGTAATGCGACTTAATAGTGAAAATTTTGCTTGAAGTAGGCCTACGCATGCTACTGATGTACTGTGCAACAACTCGATCAATACCGGCATTGTTCAATACATGAAGCATGTATCCGTATACTACACATACATGTATGCATACAATCCATGTAAACGATGCACACAAAATGTCCGATAACCCGTCTATGGCAGCCACCTGTCTATAACAGCCACTCTTTTTGTCTCCCTTGGGTGGCCACTATTGACAGGTTTGACTGTACCATAGTTTTGTAGATTTTCGCAGCAATTGTTACATGTTGAGAAAAGAAATATCAAGTTATAAGCTCTGAAAATGCATTTCGATTGTGAAGTAACAATGTTTTAATCGTGATGAGAAGGGACAAAGTAGATGCCATTATGGCATACATGCTCTAACCGCGCCTGCTACACAGTAACTCAGCACTACCGGAAGTGCACATGTGAATACCGAAAGTGTGACCCTGATTGACCTACATGCGTGTTGTGCATTGGTGCATAAATCACCTCATACACTTGCACATACAGTTGTAGTGTACGGCCAGCATACAGATCCAACAGCTGGCAAAGAAATGTTTACATTTAGGGCCTATATGCAACTGGGAGAACTGGTCAACAATGAGACAATCAGAGACAATCTGAGACAATCCTCATATGCTGGAATCATATGAATTCCTGTTTTGCTTCATATCATATTTCATATCACATTTCACAAGGGCTTGTATATTAAAAAAAAAAAAAAACCACAACATTTGTATCAAAAATGCAGAGCTGCTCTGAATCTAACATGATGTTGTCAGCAAATCTTAAAAACTCAAGTCCATACTCAAGTTCATGCTCTTTACTGATTTTAACAGACACAGACTTTGCACGAAGCACAGGTGTAACAATGTATGTTGTGATTTGTAATTTTTGTACACTATCCTCACAAAGTACTTTTTTTTCTCTCTGCGCAAAGGCTCTGTTGCACAACTGCACAAATGCACCCATTCCATGCTGACACACAAATTGTATTGGTAATCACACACACACACACATGCATATATGGACACACATCAATAAGCATGTGCACACATTCAGTATATTCGTGTGCACACATACAGTACATTCGTGTACACACACACACACACACACACACACACACCACACACACACACATGCATACACAAACACACACATCATACACTGTATGTCATCACATGCTCAGCAGGGGACATCTCTACTGTGGGATTCATGTTTAGCCATACACACCCCATTTATGAAATGACTAGTACAAGGGTACCCTCTTCTCATTCCACTGAGAACCTAGGACATGTACTTAAAGGGACTGTACAGTACTGGTTGAGGTGGGGATTCATGTTTTGAACATTCCTAAGTGAGATAATGAGAAACCTCTCATGAAATATGAAAGAGCATGCAATTTTAAGAAGGATTCAACGTTTATTTGATGAAAATCGACTTTCAAATGGCTGAGATATCCAAAAAAGTGATAATAATAAAAGGCGACAGGCCACGCTTTTATTAGGATCTCTTTGTTTCACCTTGTTTTTGGATATCTCAGCCATTTCAAAACCGATTTTCATCAGATAAACTTTTGATAACCCATAGAATTGCAAGCTCTTTGACATCTCATAGAGTGGTTTCTGAATATCTCGCAAAAAGTTAAAAGCTAAATACTCACCTCGACCAGAATTGTATACACCCTTTAAACCTTGTTCTCTTAGTGGGCGTGGCCATTTTGTGCGTACCCAAGCCCCCAAAATTTGCATAAACGTTTTCTTTCAATTTCCTATTTTATTCTTTCCATGGTTGTTGTCTGTCAAGATTACTACAGCCAATGAAATTCCCTATCACCCCTACTTTAATGAATATTCATATATGAATAAGCATATGAGTATGCATTTATATGAAATGTCCGGGCATATCACGAAACTGATTTTAAAAAATACAATTTTTTGGCTTTTGAACTTGACCATCACAAAATAGAAATTGTGACGGATATTATGTAATATTTGTAAGCTTTTGGCAAATCTGTTATCATTTTTTATACTAATTTTTACTTTTAAGAAAAATTTTATGGTGATAAATATGGATGTGTTTATGACGTAGGTCAAGAGTTTGAGTTCGATAGAGTTTAGAGAGAAAGGATCAAAGTCAGAGCTAAAAACGCTACTTTTTGCATTAGTAGAATGAAAAGAGTGCTCACAAAAGGATAGGAAAGGTGCATGACTTTTCATAGTTGACACACTATGTTATGTTGCTATTTATATTAAATCTAGGTCCTAAAGCAATCATTAAAATGCTTGTTTCGTTTCATTGGACGTGTATAAGCAAATGGCATTCGAGTAAACTTGGATCAGTGAGCCGCTGAACAACATTTCTTAGCAGTTGCTGCGTGTCACATTGCCGTGTCCGTAGGCCTGCGCTTTTAGTCCCACCTTGTTAAAACGCGCACTCACGGACAAGGACCAAGTTGCCCATATTAACGTTACGTACCTATTCTATCTATGGTAATTTGCATGGAATGCAGAAGTAAATGATGGTGATTGCATGTGGTTGTTAAATGGTCAGTTCCAAGTAGAATATTGATTGCAACTCACTTGAAAATGCTTAGTGGATTCTAACTACACAAGCATTGAGTTAGAAGTTGGGGGAATCAAGAAAATGCAGGTCTAACGTTAGGTTCTAGGCACCTGACTGTTGATTTATGAGACTCTCATAATGGCTGTAAAGTCATTATGGAGCGTAGAACTTTTAGTTTGCAGTTTGCTAGGAAGCGACAGTAAACGGTATCATGATTTTGTGGTCTGTGTCAGTGTGTGATTAGTACTAGCTGCTACAGTGGTAGACGCTAGATCTCTAATCAGCTACGTACCATACATACAGTGATTTAGGTTTATGAAGTTCTATGCATTTGGAATAGAGGCTAAATCTGGAAATGTAATGTTAAGTTTGACATATTTGTGAATTATGTCAGAGAAAAAAAAAAGAACATCACAATAATTATTTTGAAGTGTCACAGCTCAGTGGGGCAATTAACTACTATATAAGGCAGTTACATTATAGGTAAGAAGTTCAACATATATTCAATTTTACTTGCATGGTGTATTTCTATTTGCGTATACCTGGATATGTATTGTATATTCATGTATTTCTTTATTAATCTTCACATTCAGGGTTATGGTTCCATTCATTTTTGTATGGTAGTCCTTCCCCCTTAGCAGGAATAAATCCCTACCATCTACTAAGCCATCAAAGAATTATGGAAAGTCTGCCCCTGCATGTTATCCTTGATTCCCTCATAATTTGCATGTTATTACAATTAACTAATTATGGCCATATGACCATTCAATGAATGAGGGAATTGCAGCAATAACCATCGACCAATATAACTCAAGCCATATCAATGAATTATGGAAAATCTGCCCCAGTTTTCTGATTCCCTCATAATCTTGCAGCTTCATATGACCAAATATGATAACATAATGTGGCTATTCAATGGGTTGTCACTGGCTGGCAGTGGGTTTGCTTTGCTACACCATGGCCTGCGTAGGCCTACAGTAGCACTAAAAAAAAAAATCAGAATCTAGCTGGATAATTGGTCTCGAACCAAGCCTAAATCCAGGTTTACGACAGACTGAAGTAATTTGTGTTTATGATTATTCAGTTCAGTTTCTTTTCTTAAATGAAGCACCCTTTTAGTCAGTCAACCTCTGTGGGTGGGGCCCCTGTTCGATCCAGCTGGTTAGCTACGCGGGCGGGCAGCGCCGGCGCGGCCCGCCTGGGCCGGCCTGCCAGCGCACGGCCGGCCTGCCAGCGCACAGCCGGCCATGTACACAACCAACCCAACACGTCGAAGTGGCACAATGCATGCAAAACAAATGGTGATTACGCCTGTCCTTGGCTCCCCCATCCACACGGTACTGCTAATTTAACTCTCTCCAACTTTACAGAAAAAACTCTAACGATCACAAGATCTTCACCAGTCAGTCAGGAAACCCCTCAAAATCACATGAAACACACTCAAAATCACAGAAAAAATTAAGAAATATGCTAAAATGTAATTTATATTGAATGAACTTTTTTGGTGTAATTATCGTGAAAGCGCATCAGCCTTTGCCCTGTCCGATCTGAAGTACCGAGTTCCGTCGTAAGTTGCGTTGGCATTATTGCATTATGTGAGGCTATACTTTTATCATATTGACGAAAAAGACCTTAGAAATTGATTTGTCCATGGGATTCTTCCTGACACTCCTTTCAAATTTGTGAATTCGGGTGATTTCTGTGACTTGATGTTAGATTAAGTTTTTGCCTTGGTGATCGGCGATTTAAATCGAAGCGCGACACCAACATCTAGAGCGCGAAAGGCAAGGAAATGGCAGCCTACACAAACAGAACACACGCTGTCCAATGCGTTAAAAGTACGTGAGGAAGGCTGAATGCATCAGTGATGGACACATGGTCCATGACTGCTGCAGACACACTGAACTTCAAATGCACCTTGTTCCAGCCTGTATGTGCACTGTGGAAAATGCTCATTGTTGCCATTCACACTGTAGCACATCAATAAGCAATGAACATTCACATTGTATACATCCCTCTCACTTGTTGGGGCTTACTGAAAACCCAGAAATACTGTGGCATGAAACTTCCGTGAATTAGAGCCAAAGGCCTTTTTCCACAGCATGGCTCTGGCATTCAATACACTATGTACATGTACACAAACACTTTACTTTTGTGAATCTTGTCTTTTCAGGAAATTCGACAAAGTTTCTGGTTTTAGAGTATCCCTCACAATGTCCACCAAAGTCCATCGAAAGATGCTACCTGATATCAAGTCCATGTCACATACTGTATTTTCGCCTACAATGTAATTTGGTGAGAGTGTGATGACAATATATGATATTAGCTTCCTTTCTCATAGAGACTTTCATCGAATATCCCATACATTTTCCTATTGCTGTATGACAAATTATATAGGCCTACTTGGAGAATTATGGGTGTTCAGAATAAAGACTGCTGCAGACTGGCAAGATTTTATGCCTATCATAAAACAGTCAACATATAATGAGACTGGGCTCTCATATTCAGTAGCAAAAGACTAGAAATATTACACATTACATGTATAATACCTTGATCATTAAACATGGTGTTGTATGGGAAATGCATACAATGTACATTTTGTAGGCCCCTACAAACTTTGGAGGGTTTGCAAGTTACACATGACATTGTACTGCCTACATGCAAAGCATCATCCATACAAGATGCTGAAAGATTATCAAAAATTTTAATTTCTTGTTCATAAATACAGGTATCAACTTCCATTTTGAAGACGGTGTGGGAAAATATCTTTGATTATCAACGCTGTACAGTACAGCCATTTACAAATATGAACTTTGATCTACTGAATTAAGATCAAAGGATGAATTTCTCAATAATGTGTTAATTTTTGAAGAAGTATTCAACAGTGGAACACATCTACCATGTTAAGTATATAATCACTACCAAATAATTACAGAATTTGTCAATTACTGTATTACATGTACATGCCATATATTTAGTGAGTCTAAATATTTGTGAATCGGGACTTCAAGACGATTTCGCAAGTGGTTAATTTCGTGATTGTGGAGTACAGTAGTCAATGAAGAAATGTATACGTGACCAAAACAGCTTGAATACACACCATAACATAATTTTTGTGATGTAGCAAATACTTTAGGCTTGGAATTGTATGCAAGGGTTCATGGTAATGTCCCTGCATAAGGGCTCACGCATGCAAATGTATGTAAATTTAACATGCATCGCTGTCACATGGCATTCGCAGAGACTCCAACCCAAAGCACCTTCTGATCTGGAGATTCTCCCGCCTGAAACCCCTAGCAAACGGGAGACTCCAACTTGATGTGTGCGAAGCGCGAAGTTCCTAGGGTTCTAGATGCCCTCTTGTGTTATCTAAGGCTTATTTTTTCAACACACGATAGAGATAAGTAAGAAATCCTTTCCAACGGGAGGCAAAGAGCCAGGGCGGGAGAAATCAAATCAAACGGGAGAACGGGAGATTTTGCAATTAAATGTGTTTTCGGCGGGAGATCTCCCGTCGAAAACGGGAGAGTTGGAGTCTCTGCATTCGCGGCGCGAAGCTGGATTGCATGTGCACGCTGTGTGTGTATACTAGTACATAGTATGTGCGTGCTGTACTTGTTGCCTACTGCAGAGCGATTCTCATCTATTCTGCATGATTCTGATTGACATACATGGACACAATCACAATCATGGATTTGTACCGGTCAGATGAATTACTGTATCCATGCAAACAGACCTTGGGAGTTGTCTTTTTATTACCAAAATTACAAAAGGATGATGGCTATATTTGCAGGTCTGCCAACATTCCAACATCCAAATCAGGGAGATTCCACACAGCAATCATGGAGATATCTGCGTGTTACTACATGCATTTCAGTGGGCGAAAAAAATGCCCAAATCAGGGAGATTATAATATTCTCTTGTTCAGACATGAACAGATTTTTGCATTTTCAGGGAGACTCCTGCAGAATCAGGGAGACTTGGCAGTTCTGTATTTGTTCAAGGCAGTGTATACAGCCACACATGTGAATGTATCCAAAGCCAGAGTGGCCAGCTGGATACTGCCACATCAACACAGAGTGTGATGCTCATAATACACCATCATGTATCGATATGATGAAAATAACCTACTTTTTCTTACATTCTAGATGACTTTTTTTTTCCTTTGAATGGATACTCCTTAATTCTCATTGTCTTTTCTCATTTTTTTATTCCGGTCTTGTCACAAACGTTGGTCTGCATGTTTTCTAGAGGTAGAGCTTGGTTCCTATCCAAAACGGCAAACATAAAGACCCGAGTATTGATCAATTCCGATTTCAACGGCCCAGACATACGCTGTACGCACACAGTACAAGCATGTCCTAGGTTATCTTTCAGAGAATACAAGATGTATGCATGCACTTTGCATTTGGGATATACACACACTTATTGGCGATTACGTGTTGTGAATTGTGCAAAGTATAAGTACCAGGTACAGGTATCATATTAGGGTGTTGGATCGTGCGCTACCAACATAAAGACAACTATACATGCCCAATCTGATACCACACAAATCCCATAGGGCACAATAAAAACAAATGGTGTGCTCATTTTGACATGCAATTTTGAGATAGATTTCGCCTTTATGGTCACTAACTATTCAAATCCTAACAAATTTGGTATCATCATGAAATAAGAAGTGTGTCTCCATATTCTATTATACACTCATAAATTACTCTGTCAGTATATCCTCATATCTCAGCATCTGCTTAGGTACTTGAACCAGCAGGTGGAATGCAAGTAGGGATAGGATATGCTGAATCTGATGGTGCGATCAGTTTTTCGCTAGCTCGATGTCTTGGACTGGGTATAATGCCTCGAAATCACCCCTTACCATTATTTTTGGACTGCAGCCAACGTTTTAGACGTGGCTTTGTATGAAAGGGTCCATGGTAACTTTCACACTTGGGGACTCATGCATATTTGAATTTAACACGCAACACCGTCACGACATTCATGGCGCGAAGCTGGTTTAGGTGTGCATGCTGTGTGTTTTGTGTATGTGTGTAAATACGTGAATGCGACAGTGGTGCTATACAATATCATATACACATTGATTCTCATTACCATTTACACTGGTCAATCACCTGACCGACAAGTATGTCTAATTCCGCGAAAAACTTCTCATTTATAATAATGACATTTGCTGGGTCAGTTTTTCGCTTCTTAGACAGACACCAGTGATACATACGCTATTGCGACGGTTTTCAACCGTTCTGGTTAACGCAACTTCAACCAAGTTCCCCCCCCCCGGCATAAAAATGGTTATTATTATTTTTTCCAGCTTGGTTTTCAAACCAATCTGGAAAAAAATATATACAGGATTAATCAGTAAACATTTTGACTCACCTCTTCCACTGTTTCCTCCTGTTTTCTGGTTGTTTCCTCCACTTCTTTGCAGCGATCCCCAATTCATCGCTGCCTTCTTTTGAAAAATGACCGCACGAACGTCTATGGCAAGCCAAATGCTCCATACAATCACTACATCGGTACACTTACGTTTATTGACTAAAGTACTAGTAAGTTGTTCGAGCGCTAAATTTAATTTTGTAATATTGTGAATGTACTCTCAGTTTTGACAAAACCAATAAAAAGAAAATCATGACGCGAAAAAATGAACTCGGAAGTTTCAATTCGAAGGCGGTGATGAATTGGGGAGCGCTGCAAAGAAGTGGAGGAAACAACCAGAAAACAGGAGGAAACAGTGGAAGAGGTGAGTAGAGGTGAGTGCGTAGCACGCGAGCGCACGGCGCAGAATGTCGCGCATGTTGATGCACGGACATATGGGGCCGAATAATGAGTACAGGGGGCCGAACGATGGTAGCAGCGCAAGCGTTCGGATCATGCACTCTATTTTGCTTCCGCTGTTTATGATGTCGAACATTGGGCCACTTGCTTTAAATTCATTTCATTTTGCATTAGATTCTATCACACCACTCAATAACTATGCACAACCCACGATCAACTATCCCCCGTTGAAAGCTGCGAAAAGATAGCCGGGCCGCTGATTGGCTGATCGCCCGGCCGTCCGCTTCCCTGCACAGCGCAGTGTGCGAGATTTACTACTCCGTGGATCGGTGTGGTGTACACAATGCGTTGCACTCAAAATGCGTGCTTGCCTTCATGTTACGTGGCGCTTTAATGGCGGCGACCTCGTTGAAGAGCTCCCGTCAGTACACAACGCTACACAAACCATACAATATGGCGACTAATTCGCATTGGTGTTGAGCTTCTTATGTGTGTCGCTCCACACCCGTATACGTCACTACAGTGTACCATACATATCGCATGTATTGATACACACACACCAACGAACACATCGACAACTTTACAAATTCACACCTTAAAATCATGTAAAAATATGACTTATCAAATCTCAAACATAACGATAGCTTCACTGAATATATGGTTACACCGAAGGAGGAAAATATTTTGCCAAAAATCAAAAATTTGATGTAAATATGCCGAGTTTGGTATCAAACTGTTCGGCCGATCGCGCTGGAAATCGTCGCATACGTTATGACATTGTGGGAAAATATGTAAATGACGGGAGTAAAGAGCCAATGATGATACAGCTTTGGTGTAGCTCCTGATTCATGAATGAAAAATGACGTCATTGTGATGCGTGCGAGGGCAGTAGCGAATTGCGCATGCGCGGTGTTCAGGGCACAAGCCATCGTGCAACCCTGTTGCTGTAAATTTAATTACACTTAGAGTAACTGCGTCACTATGCGGCCGTGCAGCCGTTCGCGGCAGGTACAACATACACGGTAATATACAGCTAAACACAGCATTGCACTGTTACATGCACACTACACATACTAACACACTAGCAATCAACAAAAACCAACCAATAAAATGGGCACGATCTCTGACGAAAGTGAAATTTTCTCACCTAAATGACAATACATCGCATCCAAAATGAAATTTTCGGTACTTCTTAACATAACAGTTAAGAAACAATGGTCCAAGAAACTGGATTTTTTGTCGTTTTCTCGATGTTCATGGATTTTGAAAACATATCCTCACTTAAAATAGAATTTTCGCGAGCCGATGTGGGCCGCCATTTTTTTTCGGAAAGTGGAGTTACCATCGAAAAAAAAATGAGAAAAACACGAGAAAGACATCAACAACACCGCCAGCATTGCGATCTTGTTTGCGGCCAATGCATGTGCGCACGCTATTTTCACGTGCTTTCGCAATGGGAATTGGCGCTTACGCAATGTTCGCGAGACATGTGAAGGCGGTCAGCTGAAGATCGCGGAGCACGCGCGTATTGCATAGGGATTGTACATCGTGCCGCAAGCAGAAATACTACGTCGCATATCGCCCATATCGGCGAAAATTGTGCCGGGTTTTGCCCAGGTAAATCATGAAAACTGCGTTGGTCAGTGGTAAATTTCTTTCATGAAAACAATTGCGTTAATGAATAATCTTGTCTATGATATATGAAATGGTTGAAAATAATTTGCCTGATTTGTTTACAAGTTGGAAAAACCCTAAACAATGCTTAAACTGCCGCAAACGGGATATTTTACTCTAGACTACAGAAGTCGTGCTTCGTGTACGGCGTCTGGTCGGGCTGACAACTACCTACCCACTCCATTCGCTCGATAAATGTTAACCAATGGTAACACTATAGTACACAGAGCTAGCTTCTAGAGGATCAGTCAGCAACCATCCATGATGACCATGGGCAGATGGCATTTTATTTTTTATGAGCTAAATCAAGCAAGTAAACTTAGCGATCTAGACTGTTCTAGGACCTAAATCACAATTAGCACGTTATAGCACGTTAGATTATACCACAAGATCCCTTTTTCTCATTATCCCTAGAAAGATCAAGTCCAAAGTCTGCAAAGAAAAATAATATTTTATGCTCTGCAGGGAGGGAATGCCAGCACTTCTGTATTCTGTAGATTACGTCCAACTAATTTCCACATGTGGGACTATGATCGTGACTACATGCACATCCATGTATCTCGGACTTACTGACATCGTGTGTTTGCATTGATCCACGAAAATTTACGCAAATCATACATTATTGTGCACGTTATATTTTGTACCATAAAATAAGCTGATAATCAATGACTGATAAACTTACTTGATTCTAGCAGCTTTAGAATATCTCCACAATAACAATCAGCACTATTGTCGCCCGCCATTTTGATCAAGTCATTGTCATGGTTATTTCGTTATTTTTAAAATTTGATACTACAAAATGCGTAAAACTGTATCTTCAAATACGTTAAAAATAATAATATCTTGATACCTGATTTTAAATTTCTGTTAAACTATAGAATTTGGCAGAGAAAGAATAAATCTCAGAAAACATCCTGCAAATATCTTTTTCCCACCACATGGCCCTCAAGCTCGGAGAGCAACTGGGACACTGTGGGATGGTTGCACTGCCAATGCAGACAATAACTCATATTTCCATATAGAACGATACAGTATTTACACTATTCTAACAATCACGATATTTATAAACGTGGCAATCAGGGCCGTCCTACGGACATGGTTTGACATCTTATGTGGTGCTGAGAGATTTTAAAAAAAAAGAAAAAAAAAAAGATATTGCCAATGGTGACGAACTAAGTGTTTGTGTATATTTCGGCAACGGACTGACGGACTATATAAAAGTAGGCCCTACGGTCTTTTCTCTTGTCATTTTTTTGTGAAGGTGTGTGTGTGTGTGTTGCTCAAGACCTGTGCGCACCCATATTTTCTCTTAATTGTTTATCTTTTTCATTTGGTCTCCATTGT
Organism: Diadema setosum; assembly: GCF_964275005.1. Classification (NCBI taxonomy): domain Eukaryota; kingdom Metazoa; phylum Echinodermata; class Echinoidea; order Diadematoida; family Diadematidae; genus Diadema; species Diadema setosum. The sequence goes on along the minus strand of NC_092685.1, from coordinate 35,287,794 downwards.
TTTTGTTTTTGTTTTGTTTTTTCTGTAAGTGATGTCTGAATAGTTCGTTATCTCGTAGAGTGAGCAAGGTCTTATCTAGTGTTTTAATTGGCAGTTCATCAATTTAACAAATGTTATGCGTCTAAACTAGTATACAATATAAAACACAGAAAGCTAGTGTGGTGCTAAACGGACTTATGACACGGGCATACTAGTACAATGATTATGAAAGATCATTATGCCTAGGCCTGCCGCTGGCCAAAAAGAAAAAAAAAATCGAAAAAGACAAATGATGGAAAAAAAAACAAACAAACACATTTCTACCTGTAGATTGACAGTCGACATATCGACACGTGCATATATATATATATATAGAGAGAGAGAGAGACGATGAAGACAAACAAGTTGACATAATGCATTAGAATCCAACTTCATTTATTTGTAAACCAAATTTTCGACCCTTGCACGGATCTTGTTTGTCTTCATCGTCTTCATGCTCTTATTCCAACACGCGGATAATAATACCATTATATATATATATATATATATATATATATATATATATATATATATATATATATATATATATATATATATATATATATATATATATAATGTACGAACCCCTCACACTCACCCTCCGGACACCACACACACCACACACAAGCAAATCCCCACGCCCTAAAGGTAACTATTGTGCTTCAATTTATGTTGGTTTATGTATTACCGCTGGTATTACCTATACATTGTACTAAACTACTACTACAACTGTATTTTTTCACCGCAAGTGTATGTGATAATACTACCTTTCCGTTGGAGCGAATGTAATATTGCTGCCCATGTTTCTTTTGCTTTGTTTGCTTTGTTTTCTGTTCTTGGTTTTGTTTTTGTTCTGTTGTCTGCCTTATTCTGTTGAAATGTATGCGAATTGGTGTCACTGCCTGTATTCCGTTTGATTGGCTTCTTGTTATTACTGTTTCTATTTCTATTTCTGTTCAAATGCATGCAAATTGGTTGCTATTTTGCTTTATGTTATGTCTCATCAAGCCCTTGAAAAAGGCTAGTGAAATAGCCGAAAGCTCGGGGAATAAAGGCAAGACTGAACACCACTGCAACGTCTATACTGCAAGTTTTCCTTCCGTCTCACATATATATATATATATATATATATATATATATATATATATATATATATATATATATATATATATAACAAAAACAAAAACAAACAAACAAACAAATCATGAAACAAACAACATCAAACAAACAAGGTAAAACAAAAGGAAACTCTCCCGGCCCCAAACGCAAAAATACGAATGCGTAATAGTAGTGAGCGCGGCGGGCATACTGTGCGATATTATGTAAATAAACAAATGCGATACAAAAGAAAAAATGTCATTTTTTACAGTTTTTCTGCCTCTGTGTGGGTCCCTGATAAAAGCTATCTGTTGTTGTATTCCCAAACAATGCGCTGACTTAAAATTAAGTTACTTGACGTAGTTTGTTTTAATTTGTGATTATTCTATGTATAATGCAGTTTAAAAAAAGGAGAGAATAAAAAGGAAACTAAATCCTGAGCCTTGTGATCGAGTATGTGTACCAGTAACAACGGGAATGAGCTTGTCCAATGGAAAATTTCATATTCCATACAACAAGGCTTGACGATATATACCTTTTATTTTCATCATCAAACGAGTCCATTTTTGGTGTCCCGACAATGACATTTACAGTGGACCCAAAAATAAAAACAGAAAATGAAATGATTTCATAATACATCTAATTGATACAATAAACCGTGATAGGTCACAGCTGTGACTATAATTACAAGTAAAAAAGAAAGACCATTGATAGCCAGTTAAATCATTTGAAAAATAAAAACAATCGTAAATCATAATGATTGATAAACAGGTGTAGTATGAAAAAAAAAAATCAAAAGTATGAAAAATATATAGGCCTACCCCTTCCAGACCATTTCCGAAAGTAAAAATCTTTTTGTTCTTAGTCTTTTAATAGTTTGTAGTGACTTATAATGTATCAGCCATTATGAAGAAAAGTCAGTCTTCTCCTTGCCTATACTGCATTGTTATAATCTATCAGCTATTTACCTATATCACGGTCAACATCATCCTTCTTGGATTTGTGCTGCTGAAAACTGTTCCAGTCATCGCCTCTTTCATATTGATGATTTCGTGGTAATGAATGTGAAGGAGTGCAAGAGACGTTAGTCGAGTTCATGGCCGGATGCAGAAATATCTTATGGGGTGCAGAAATATGTTTAATGTTTTCGGGAACACGCAAGCGGGGGACGGGGGGGGGGGGGGGGAATCCCCTCCCACGCGAGGTATGATGATAGACATATCAGCCCGGGCTCATCCCACGAGACCGACACCCACGAAATCATCACAGCCCATGATCAATGAGTTCGACATTGAGAAAAGGTCCATGAGTCACACAGCCCAAGAGTCATAAAGATGAGTTCGGCATTATACAGGTAAAAACAGCTCACGAGTTCGACATAATATACAACACGGGGCATAATGTGTCGGTCTCGGGGCCTTGTTTTGCTTGTGTCGAATTCATGGGCTGTAAGACTCGTGAGCTATATGAATTTAAAATCGTATATGCGGTATGACTCGTGAGCTGTATGACTTGTGGGCTGTATGATTCGTAGTTGTCGAACTCGTGACGTGCATGCACACACAACCCACACGCATATACACATGACCGTGCGCAGGAAAAGTAACAGGCCTTTTTTTGTTTTTTGTTTTTTCTGAAGAGCGGTAATTACCATGTTATGTTCAATAGAGTGGGGGTAGGGGTGGGGAGGACATCCCGCGTGGGAGATTTTGCGTTTTTAGAAGTGAAATTCAACGATGTGGTGCACACTTTTGGAGGAAATGTTAAAAATATTTTCAACCAAAAGGTAAGAAAAGTTGATATTCAAGTAGGGGTGTTGTTCAGCATTCTTTATTATATCAATAAACAATGTAACATATAAAGCCTAGGTTGTGTCCTGGATTGAACAGGAGGCACAAGGCAAAGACAAAGGACAATACAGAAAAACATGTAAATACATCATGCATTGTAAAAAAAAACACACACACACTCAATTACAGTTACGTACTCACAAACAAATTTACCAAAGATACATTTATACACAAACAAATTAAAATATACAATACATAATTATATTTCACTTCAAAACATACCTTATTATCAAAATAATACAACTTCATCTCATTCTATTATTTTCATTTCTTTACGTTTTATATAAATCGTTCTCCTATATCTACATTAGAATATGAATGGCTTTATTGTGGTGGTAAGCACCCGGAAGCACAGGCATTTCATTTCATTTTATCTATTTTATTTTCATTTTCAACAAAGAATATTATGTATGTGTAGTGTACAATACATCGTGCCAAAACCGTGGTAGTTTTTTTTTTTTCTTTTTAAAAAGTGTACACTTTTTAGTAGAATTGTCCGTATGGATCGATACCGAGCGAGAGGATACGGGGGGGGGGGGGGGGGTAATCCATCTGCTCCCACACGAGAGAGCTTTTGCGTTGTTTTTAGAACTGAAATTCAGTGATCGTGCTTGTGCACACTTTAGTTGAATATCTGAAATATTGACAAACCTAAAGAGTACGAAGTCTATGGAGGGAGACCAAGCAGGAGAATGAGGGAGGGGTATCCCTTCTATAATAATTATGTGGGAGCTACACCTTTTGCGTTTTAGAACTTAATTGCAACGATAGAGTGCACATTTTGGTGGAATATTAGGAAATATCCCTCCCACACGAGGGAATTGTAGATTTAGATTGAAATGTAATAGTTTCGTACACATTTTTGATGGAATATTTGGAAAATCCCCCCCCCCCCCAAAAAAAAAGTGTTATGATAAAACCTATAGGAAGTCCGAGCGGGGAGGGTTTGGAAAAGCATTTCCCCTCATGCAGCCCCGACTCCATCAAATAAAATAGATGGGTTAAATAGACCCGCAAAATGACATAGACCCTGGTTGTTCCGTTTATTTAACAGAGAAGGTGGAAGAATGATGTCCAAATAATCACTACATGTCCTTTATACATTACGTCGGAAATTTTTACAACAATTTAATAAAGATATGACGAAAATGGGCAAGAAAAACACACGAGGCCTAACCTATGAGGTTTCACGGTCAGGTGTTGAGCTTGCTTTATAACTTTTTTGACAATGATATTTGCTATTGAATGAAAAGTTTTTGTTGCATATAACATCATGCTGTTCATAATGCGTGTCATGATAATGGAAAGAAGGTAAAGTTATACGTATCCGGCAATTACCCCCAGAGGCAATTACCCCCCGGCTAAATACTGGTTAGTGGTAAGGTTAGAGTTAAGATAAGGGTTAGGGTTGGGTTTAGTGTTAGGAGTTTGGGTTATGGTTAGGATTAGTTTCAGGATTACGATTAGGATTAGGGACAGGGGAAGGGTCTGGGGTAATTGCCCAGGGGGTAATTGCCCTAGACCCAAAGTTATAACATGTTTTTCCATTAAGCTGGTGATAAGGTATAAGCCTAAAATCAGCCTATGATCATGACGTTATCACTCTCCCATCTTCTTTGTTCTTTTCTCTCGACCCTATTCTTCTCCCCCTCCATCTCCCTCTCTCGATCCCCCCCCCTCTCTCTCTCTCTCTCTCTCTCCCTCTCCCCCCCCCCCCTCTCTCTCTCTTCCCTCTCTCTCTCTTTATAGGCTGAAAAGTGGTAAGGTCAATACCGTATCACCGTAGCGGCTCCGACAGGGCCCGATGCCAATCACCAAGGAATTCATAATTTCACCTAGTACCTTGTGCCCCCTAAAGAGTTCAGGGCATGCTATATATCCTACAACGGCAAAAATCTAGGCCTAGATTAAAAAAATAATACTGCTAATATGATGATGATGATTAAAACTATTGTAGTTATTTTTGTCATTTATTTTGTCGTAACTATTTACTACGCAACCTATCATATCAAGGGAGTTCGTAAGGATTTTGATTTTTTTTTATTTTTTCAATTTGAAAATGTAATCTAAAAATATAAAAAAAAGTAGCCAGACCGGGGACCGCCAGAAATAGATGCCGGGCCGCACATAATCATTCAAGAAAAATTTGTATGCTTAGGTGGCCAAATCAAAAACGGGTGCGTGTAATTGTCTTTTTGTGTTTTTCTCATCCACTGGAGTGTGTGTGTGTGTGTGGGGGGGGGGGGGGGCGGAGGGGATGTCTTTCGGCTCAGTGCTTGATGATAACTGCATGCATTTCAGCTCAATATAGCTGCGGCTGCCATCCATGATTACCGATCGCTGCTAATTTTCACTGCCAAACTACCAACTGCTTTTACTACCAAATTCGGACTATTTGTTCTCACGGCCAAATTTCACGACAAATCTTAAATGTATTAAAATAACGTGTAGTAGAAATAAGTATGCCGTTAAAAACTAATATTTCATGAATAGGTGATGTTATGTGATACTTATGCCTTAATTTTACATTGAATAATCAATATCACTAGTAGTCTCAGTGAATTCAGTCACAGTATGTGCTATTTGAAGCCCTTTGTTATAGCTGGCAATGTTCATAATCATTTTGGTTTTATAATTATGTTGATGTTTTATAACAGTATTTCACATTAAAATGTTATATAGCATTAAATTATAGCATACATTATTGTACTTGGGTATTTGGATTTGAGCTCAAAATAGCACAGAAGATGAAAGGCAGAGTCATATTCTACCATTATGTGATAAATTGATCATATAAATTCTTACATTTTCTATGAGCAAACCAGGAAATTAACCTTGATTATTACACTGAACGGCTGCAGTTGTACAATACATCTTGAAAAAAAAATCTAAGAAAATTAGATATTCTTTCAGAACGAAAAATATCTTTACCGATACACATAAACTAAATGGTAAGAAATAGGCTCATTTTGAGAAGCATCTAAAATATAAAGTAAAATTCCATGCGTGGATGGATGTTGATAAGTGAAATGTGTGGGCGTGAAGCGAGTTATGTATACAATATACAGTGTACTTGATTGTGTGCCTGTTTCGTGTGTGTGCATATGTGCACAGCAATCATGGGGGGCAAGGATTTGGAAGGGAGCCCTCACGTTCCCACCTGGGTTCTTTCTCTGCCAACTAGATCACAAAATGAAACCATCGCTAATACATGTGTATATGTATGTGTGTGTGTGTGTGTGTGTGTGTGTGTGTGTGTGTGTGTGTGTATATATATATATATATATATATATATATATATATATATATATATATATATATATATATATAGAGGTGTAACAGAGGAATGACTGCTGGCAGACGTTGCAGTATGTTCACTCTAAGTCTCCCGGGCTTTCGACCTAAATACCAGTCTTCTTCAAGGGCTTGGGACGTAAACAAAAAAGCAAAAAAGCAACCAACTTGCAAATATTTGAACAGAATAAGGCAAAAACAAGGTAAACTAGAAAAAGCCAAAAGAAAATTAAAGGGAACACGGACAGCAACATGACATTCACTATAACAGAGCAGCAATATTATGACATACATTGGCAGTGAAAATAATGGAACAGTAGGATAGCATAGTATAAATAAACAATTAACAGCGGTAATGATTGCAATGAAATCATACGAAATACATTTCATTGAATAAATGGTAGTTACTGTATTTCCATTCTTCTAATGGTCTGATTTCTCTTACTAATACTAGTAATGTGGTTTTAGAGCAAAAGTTATGTGTCAGCGAGTTCATGGGAGAATGGCCAGTGTTTAAGGAAATAGAAAATATTGTGTGTCAGTGGATATTCGTGTATGAACAGTATTCTAATGAGCAAATGTGAGCTATCTTGTAAACAGTGTTGGTGTAAAGTGTGCATTCGATCTAAAAGTATTGAAGTTTGAGCTTTGCTTTGTATGTGTTTAGTGTATGGATGGGGCATCACTTGTGTATTCTTGCATTTTGCTTGAATAGTAAAAATAATATCGTTAAAGGGACTGTACAGTACTGGTTGAAGTGGGGGTTCAGGTTTATAACATTCCTAAGTGAGATAATGAGAAACCTCTTATGAAATATGAAAGAGCATGTAATTTTAAGAAGGATTCAACGTTTATTTGATGAAAATTGGTTTTTAAATGGCTGAGATATCCAAAAAAGTGATGATAATAAAAGGCGACAGGCCACACCTTTTATTAGGATCTCTTTGTTTCACCTTGTTTTTGGATATCTCAGCCATTTCAAAACCGATTTTCAACAAATAAACTTTTGATACCCCTTAGAATTGCATGCTCTTTGACATCTCATAGAGTGGTTTCTGAATATTTCGCAAAACGTTAAAAGCTAAATCCTCACCTCAACCAGCAATTTTTCTCTGCTTCTCTCTCCTCCACAATCTCCCTCTTTCCGCTTTGATCTCTCCGTCTTTCCCATTCTTTCTCCTCCTCTCTCTGTGGGTCATTGATCCTTTCCACTGGCTCTCCTCAATGTAGGGCTATTATTTCAACAAACTATCTATAAATGATGATTTGCGAGCCTCTGTTCGCCAGAGTGTCTGACGGCGGATACAAATTCTTAATATTGAAACAAACATTAATTTTCTCCAGTGGCTCGTCAACGGACACCACCTTACGTCCACTCGTCTTCTTAGGCTGCCGCTGTAATGTACATAAATAAGGCCGCCCATAAATGATATCAAAACAAGGTAATCGCTTGTCAGCACTGCATGACCACTGCTTCATAACCTTCTTTGACCCCCTTGTTTTCCTGCCTGATACCAGAGAGGCGAGTCACCTCTCTGCTGTTCTACATGTATGAATACCAATTGCTCCTTGTGTGAAGATCCAAGAGTTGTGTCACAATTCCATCCAGTTACTCGCTCCGACAACTCGCCTCGATGCAGAGCCTCTAATAAAACCTCAACAATACAATGTACGCCCGGAGTGCCTGAAGTCTCGTTTTTCTATACAGTACGTGTATTCTACTTTAATTAGTGAGTAGGTGTTGCTGTGGAGTGTATAATTGCAGACCTGCAATACGAATATACAAACACACTCACATCTATCCTCACTGAAAGGCTTTTAGCCTCGGCGATAAACCATGGTACATGTATTCTTACACAATTCATAACAGGAAAGCCAACTTGCATTACCTATCCATCCTATCTTTTGAACTTCATTTACGACCACATACTAGAATACTTGGCGTCCGCAATTCCTATTCAACGAGTAAGGAGACACATACAGGTGTATCAAATTATTCACGATTCTGCACTTAAAAACAAAAATGTATACCTGCAGGTTGTTATATCTTTAATTTTTGTATAAAGACAAAATGACCAGAACTTTCTAATGGTCAAAAAGCACTTTGATTTACAAAGGTATGATATCTCATTATTGGCATCGCAGGATACCTATTGTTTGATTAACAAGGACTCAGTATTTAAACATGAAAATTGCAACCTGCAGTTATGTATCATACCATAAATAATTGTGTACAGCAAAATACCCAAGATTTCAAGGCAAAGGTTGTCATTTCAGCTTTTAAAAGTGACCCTATCATCTTGACTGGTCAAAAGCATATGCTGAAAACTGGCTATCATAAGATGAGTAGTTTGACATACAAGTTATAGCTATCAAAATTTGACCCATTGATCTCACTTTGACCCCTACAAATTGCTAAAATATTGAAGATTAATAAGCTAGCTCTGTAAAGTATCAAAAGGGAAGCCCGTTGAACATTTTCAAACTTTTGATTAAGCAGAACAGTTATGAAATTTTCCTAATCGTGTAGTTTTGTTGTAAGCACCATAAAGAGGTGCAAAGTGTGCATTTGTGAGTGTGAATTAGAATCAAATACATTGTAGCTTGCATACTTGCCAACATTTTCATTTGAGAAAGCGGCAGAATCCAGGATGCATATGCGAGCAGCGCTAGCTTGAATGCTAATGAAATCTTTCAAAAGCGGTTGTCTACCGCCAAATGCGGTAGAGTTGGCAAGTATTAGCTTGATATGGGTGTATTGTGACTGGCAAAGATCAACACAGGCATACAACTCTGTGATCAAAATTTTATTTTTGTTGTACATAAGAAAGGAGATTTGTATTTTGAACAGCCAGCTGCCACAGAGCACATGTTGACTACTGTTTAACCATTAAGACACCGCCATTACAATTTCTTGCTTACAATCAATTGGCAAATGATACAATGTACACTCTTAAAAAACAACATTGGAGACATACTTTTGAAAAATTCACAGGAATAGGAACTCCTCTGTATTTGTGGTTTTCTTATATCAGCAGCTAAGTCAATGAAAAAAACAAAACACACACACACACACAACAAACACACACTTTTCCAGGACAAAAGAAAACAATTTGTGAAGTCAGGTCTCTAAAAGTTTCAACTGTTATTGGTACATTTATTTGATGCGAGGACTACCGGTTCTTCAATTAGTGGTATCATTATCTACTTTCCAGGGGATCCTGCAAATTACCCAAAATGGTCAATGTGTTACTTAAATTGGGCATTCTGAACTCGATGTGTAAAATGCTAACAATATTGCATGTGTAATAGCTTTGTGCACTAGTTGGAATCAACAAGCCAAGACTGCACATGCTCATACCCCTTTGCAGGTTGTAAATGTATATGATCAATCAAGCGCGCCGGAACACTTCTGGTTTTGGGGGGGCAAAATCTCAGCGGGGGCACATTGTGACGATGTGAGATCCTCGGCGCGGGAGCGAAGCGAGTGAGCGGGGGGGGGGGGGGGTGGGGGTGGAAAGGGGGATACCCCCCACACACACACACACACACACACTCACTGTAGGGAGCTTTTGTAAAACAGGGTACAAAAGTCGCGTTTATAGACCATTTAAAAGCAAATTTCTAAGGAATTAAACATAGTGAAATATAATCAGTGCGAAGGACTATGATTATAGGAGGGTGTGGGAGGGGGGATACCCCCTCCCACGGTAGGGACTTTTTGTAAAAACAGAGTATAAAAGTCGCGTTTATAGAGAATTTAAAGCAAATTTCTAGGGAATTAACATATTGAAAAAAATAACTTGGAAGGACCATGATCTTAACATACGGGGGCATATTATGTGATGGTGTGAGATCCTCGTCGAGGGAGCGAAGCGACCGAGCGGGGGAGGGTGTGGGAGGGGGTATCCCCCTCCCACGGTAGGGACTTTTTGTAAAAACAGACTATAAAAGTCGCTTTTATAGAGCATTTCAAATTAAATTTCTGAGTAAAAGAATAGTAAAAGAAATCACTGCGAAGGACTATGATAATAACTTATGAAAACTTTTCATTGTACTTTAAGTACGGGCAGAACGAGCGAGCCACTTTCACTTTGCAATTTATCTGAATTCATTAAAAGCTTAAACGTGATCGCATCGTTCGAACAATAAAACATATTCTTATACTGCTAGAAAGCAAAGAAGAAAATGAAAAATGTAAGATTTACTAAAGGTATATTTCAGCGGGCACACTCGAGGACACGAGGCTACCATCTATACACTAAATTTACTCATAAGTTACTATTAATGTATAGATACAATAATGTATGTTATTAGTGTATTATAATTTTCGCCCCGTAAGGGGCGAAAATTTTTGCATTTTCAGTTATGAAATTACAACATTTAGACAAGAAATATGCCTTTATTGTTCATTTTGGTCTTTAAATAAGTGATTAATTATTTGTTACAGGGGGCACTTTGGGGGGGCAAAAACTCGTTTTGCCCCCCCAACATTTTGTTTAGGGGGGGGGGGGGGGGCAAGTGCCACCCCTGCCCCCCCCCCCCCCCCCCCCGCTTCCGGCGCCCTTGTGATCAATCTGTAAACTGCTACTTTTAACACTTTTAATTGAATACAATCACTATTATAAACACATACATGTGAAGAAAGCACAATTTATTGCTGGAATACAGGAAAATCCTGTTATAATGAGGTCACTGCGATACTGGGACCACCAAATTTATCTTGTTTTAATGGATACAGCATTGTAAATGTCCTACGAAAGAGACCAGCCTAAATACAGCAATGGAAAATCAGGACCGCCCAATACACCATATTAAAAGTGGTACCTTGTTGCAAGTCATCGGTTGAGAATGATATGGGCGTTAAATTGTCACTAAACCCATAGTGTTCATTAACACCCTTCTCATTCTCAGCAGACAAAGTGAGCTTGTTTTAATGGAGTTTCCCTTTATTTGAAATCAGATATTAACATGTTAACAATATTCATTCCTAAGACCAGAGCTAGATTTAGCTGTCCACCAGAAGTCCTAGGTATACAGACTATCAGGGGGACACACAATACAGTTGAACAAAGATGAAAGAAACAGTCACTTGCTGCTTAGGGTTGAACAACTTACCCAGATATGAAAAAAAAAATATCCTAAAATATCAGTCTGGAATAGCTACACTCTCTGTACACTTATGGAAGCAGTACACCTTTCATGGTTTGTGCCTTTTTTGTACGTACCATTTACTAATTGTTTTATACAGTACTTAAGACATTAACAGCCACGGTCAACGCCAAGTCCCGTATGTTCCTCAGAAAACCAAGTTTGATGAAAAGCCTATGTAAGTACTGTCCATGGTTGTCAAGTGATTAAATTGTGTTACCCAGTCTGTTCAACCACATTTGCACACTTTCAAGCAAAAAACTCGAGTGTTGTGTAAATAACTGTATCAGATATCAAAATCATGTATATCCTCTGTTAGTGGTAGGAAGATTCCGTTGAAAATCCTGTACCACAAGGTTAAGATACGACATCATAGATGAGGCTTTCAGGGAATGGCACGAAATTGACAATTGAGGGTATTTAGTCATATGCCACTGATTTTCCTTGTTTGGAATACATGTAGTCAGACGACCATGGAGTTGAGACGATAAAGTGATCCTATTTTGTTGACCCCAACCTTATTAAACCATGCTGAACATGATGTTAGCATTGTCTCAAACTGGGCCAATACAAGCTGTGTCCTAATTGATCATTTGTCATCAGTGCAGTCATGGTCTGTTGCTAACATCAAGTTCAATAATGATCTTCAGGATGAGTGATGTGCAGGTAGACCTCGAAACGCTGGTGAGCCATCTAGTGTGAGAGAGCTGGAGATGGAAGATGTTCAGGATGTCAATCCTGATGACTTCGCGAGTCAGTGTGAAAGTCACACCATTTCCACATCTTCTGCCACGTTGAGAATGATGGCCAGGAAGGCAGCTTAGGTAGCTGAAGCAGATGCTATGGAAGAGCGACAAGAACTAGAACTCAAGGAGTTTCAACTTATACAACGTAAGTTGAGGTTGCCTATGAAGACCAAGCTGCGAGTTGCTGAAGCCAAGGAACATATATACCTAAATTATGAGAACAAGAAGTCGGGATTCAGCTTTCCTGTGAAAGCAGAGGATAAAACTTTGCAGTACCCATCTGATAATGCAGCAACAAGAACCCCAGAGACTGTTATACCCAACAAGTCAGATCCTGTTGCAGTGAGTTCTGAATTATCAGGGTCTAGGCATGATCAACGGCCAATGATATCTGCAAATCAGTCTGCGGGGAATGACAACTCAGATTAAGTCAGTCTGATGAAGCACAGTCAGATGCGGCAGTAACATCCCCTGCAAACAATGCAATTCCCTAAAGCAAACTGACTTGTTTTGATGGAAATCTGCCGGGATTTGGGGAGTTTTGGCAGAGTTTTGACAGAGTTTTTGGCAGAGTTTTGAAGACAGTGTTGACTCTACTCTGGTCAAGGACAGGAAAAAAGCTAACAAGACTCTTGCACTACCGTAAGGGAGAGCCAAAAAGGATGCTTAGTCCATGCCTGTTGATGTCACCATCCCAAGGTTACTCTGCGGCAAAGTGCCTGTTGCAGGAGAGATTTGGAGATCTAGTTGTGATTACAGAGGCATAGATGAAATCATCTGGAAAGAACATAGGCCCTCAAGACAGGAACGCTATACAAGAGTTGGTAGATGAAATGAGTGTCTGTTGGATGTCTTTCCAAGCCATCGGTTTTAGCATGAACTCTCGCCTCAAAAGGTTCTTCTCCCAATTGCTGAACATCTGCCTTTCCACATGAAGGGGAAGTGGCTGAACAGAGTGAGAGCAATTCCGCATCAGCAGAGAATTCCTGGGTTTGAAGATATGATATACAAGTATTTAGTGCAAGAAGCAGCACAAGAGGTAAATGACCCAGTCTTCAGTGCAGTAACGTCTGGTAAGAGTGAGCAATGTAAATCTTCTGGTAGTGGAAAATCCAATAACTCCTCCACTACTTCCAGTGCTAAGCCTGCTAAACCAGGGTGTTACCAATGCAAGGGCAACCACTGTGAGCAATTGAAGGACTCATCCCCAAAAGATAGATTGCGGATTGCAAGAAAAAAGCAAATATGTTTCAACTGTTTGAGACCAGGCCACATGAAAGGGGAATGTAAGAGCAAGAGGACTGCTCTGTGGATGGTTGCTCACATAAATATAAAAAAGCTACTGCATATCTCTAAAGCAGTTAGTGACAAGAAGAATGAGGGTGACACACAGAATGACAGTGTGGAAGCAGAAGCCTCTTGTAGTTCCACAGGCGCCAGCAGGAAGAGTGTACTCCCAATAGTACCTGTTAGGGTGAAGGCAGAAGGCTGCCAGAAAATGCTGTGGACTTAAGCATTACTAGACTCAAGATCCACAAGTAGGTTTTGCCTGACAAGGTTGGCGAGGAGACTTGGAGCAGAGGACGTCGAGGAGAAGCTGTTGTCAACGACCCTTACACATAATGAAAGTGTTGTTTACACAGAAGCTGTAAGTCTGGTCGTGGACACTGAAGACAACATCAAGCAGGTCAAGATACCATGTGTGAATACAAGGGACAACATCAACATCAAAGGTGTGCACATGGCTAAAACTGACCCACCTTTAGAGGATTGACATCCCTAGAGCAACTGAAGAGGAAGTGGGTCTATTATAGGTCAGGATGTGCCAGAAGCCTTGCTGCCTCTACAAGTAAGATGAGGAGAAAAAGGACCATATGCAATCAGATTGTGCCTCGGATGGTCACTGCATGATCCAATCAGTTCACCATGTGGAAAGAATGTTCCGGTTTATGTTACAAACACCTTCATTGAAGAAGATGTCTGCATCAAGAGACAGTTAGAGATATTCTGGAAGCTCGCGAACCCTGATCCTCTCATGGAGGAAAGAGGAATGTCAAGGAATGATGTGAAGGTCTTGGCAGACTGGAAGCAGGGCATCTTCACGCAGGACGGTCATTATCAGTTCCCTATCCCTTTCAAGAAGAGACCTCCAGATCTCCAGAACAACCAATGGCTGGCAGAAATGAGACTATAAAGTCTTGGAAGGGAGCTTTATCAAAGTCAAGGTTTCCTCCCAAAGTATTCAGAGGGCATGGCAGGGCTTCTGGAAAAGGGGTATGCGGAGGAAGTAGATAAGGATAGTAAAGGTGAATGTGAGTGGTATTTGCCACATCAACCAGTTCTTCACCCTCAAAACCTAGTAAAGTGAGGATCGTTTTCAACTGTGCATTGGCATGGAAAGGTGTATTGCTGAAGGACGTGGTTTATCAGGAACCAGATCTTATTAACAAGCTGATCGGGTGCTGTTGAGATTCAGATCAGCTGCAGTGGCCCTGATGGTGCACATTGAAGCGATGTTTCATCAAGTTAGAGTGCCAGTAGCAGACCGAACTGTATTGAGATTCCTGTGGTGGCCAGGTGGTGATATTAAAGAAAATCCTCCTATTTACAGAATGTGCGTCCACTTGTTTGAGGGAACTTGGAGCCCTAGTGTTTGTAGCTATGCACTCCGCAGGATGATTATTTGGTTGCTGTGCCTCATGAAGATGCTGCAGTTAGGATAGCAGATGAGCTAATGAATCTGTTCAAGAAAGGAGGCTTCAGGTCATCAAAGTGGATAAGCAACAGAACCAAGGTGCTTCAATTCATACCAGTTCAGAGTTAAAGGCTTGGATTTGATGAAGCAGCCACTACCAGTTAAGAGAGCCCTAGGGATCAACTGGGAGTACAGGAGTACAACCCGAGTCCTGATATATTATTTTTCATTGATGTAGTCATGGTCTGTCCCCAACACCCTCGCAAGTATGAAAGTATACAAATGTATAATTGTGTCAGCAGTAATGATACTTTCAGGAACACTCATGTGCTGAATATAGCATGACCATTCAGAGAACAACAATGTGTCTCAATGTGCCCATCTTCCTCCTTCATGTACAAAATACATGATTCTGCACAGGCTTTCATACTCTCTGCTAAAAGAAAAAAACCCACAAAAAATATCACAATACATAAAATGCCACAGGGAGCTCAGTTAAAAGTGAACTACAAATGAACACACACACACACACACACACACACACACACACGCACGCGCACACACACGCACGCGCGCGCGCGCACACACACACTCAAAGATCTAGTTGCAACACCTCACATTTCATATATTTGTCATTATGACTGTCAACATGTCACAGTGAAATAAAAAGAATAAATGCTCAGACAATTTAAAACATGCGTGCTTCATCAAAATTCAATAAGTATTGCATGAAATTGGGAAAGCAAGAAAAAGGCAGTATCAATACATATCTATGCAACAGCATAATCATTCTCTCTGTTTGTTCACTGCACACTGGGCACTTTGACCCCACTTCCAGGAAGTAAAATTTGCTACAAGCAATGTGTCAACTGTGTACACCACTTTGTTTAGAACATTTACAAATAACTTTCGCTACTAACTTTGCTATACAATTGGATATCGATAGCTATATCATAAATCACACAGTAATCTGGATAAGGCAATATTTCATATTATCATTCAACTTTGAGGTTTTTTAAATCACTGTCCAGATATGCAGTGTGACCAAGTACAATGGTCAATCCTTATTTTTTTTTTTTGTATCCATCATAATGTTCCTATGCTGAAGCAGAACATTTCAAAACCCCATAACAGGACACATTGTGTCATAAAGATAGCTACATTAAAATGTCAAATCAGTTCTGATGTCTTCCTCCCCTAATTAATCTCTTGTCAAAGAAAAATACAGGAATAGAGTGAACATTAAAAGCGTCGCAGTAACATGTATTGTGATAGTTGACTAATCATGTTGACGAATCTGTACATGTATCTGCATTGGGTCTTGTCTGGGAGACAAAACTTGAACGCTATCAGCCTTTCATCTTCATTAAGGATGTGTTCAAACTTAATATCTAAAGAGAGAAAAATTTGAAACAACACAAACAACAACAGTATCACATCACGTAAAACTTTGGTAAAACTTGGATAAAAACTGTAAATGATGTGATCTGTTGCAGCATTTTCACTACTTCTTGTACTTTTTCATATGACAATAAAATCAAGTGAATTGGTTACAATTGTATGTGAAATGATACTAATTTCTTACCTCTTAACCCGTTGAGGATGGTTTGATTTTGCTATAACACGCATTTCCCATAGACACTTGCCCGAGTATACTCGGGACTCGTCCTCAATGGGTTAAGAAAATGCTAAATTGCTTAAAACAATGTGCTTACATTCACCTTCATCAACATCAACATTCTCTTTGGGGTAAATTCACAATTACACATTATGCATGAATTTTGAAGACTTGCATATTATGGTAGCCTGAATGCAACTGAACTTCAAGAAGAAGAGAGATTTGACTGGAGATAATTTAAGCCTCAAAGCATACTAACAATAAAATCTGCTAAGACTGAGAAGGTCAGCACTGCAAATGGCAATATGTAAGATCCAGTGCTACTGGTGTCACACAAACAAGTATAAATATCTATTCTATTTACACAATCATACATGATAAAAGGTCGTTAAAATATTACTAGTCAATATGTACATAAAACTGAATATCTGTCAGAATATTTACAAAGAGGTATTGGTTTATCTGGTTTATCATATATATACAAATACAACTGCATGATTTATTTGCAGGGAACAAACGTCATCTACAGATCTACAATTTTAATTCTAGATCATAAATATATATCGATACATGTGTCTGTCCAGGCACACAGGATCTAGCAGATCCACTCACACCACAATATCATAGCACTGATACATTGGACGTTTACCTAGCAATGAAAGGTCAATCATTGTTTTCCTGTTTTCAGATGGTCCAATGGAATTGGCATAATGAGCAGGGTGGGAATTCACAATAGTGTGCCACCAAATGGCTTGTAGAATTATCTGACAAATGACACAAGACTAGGAAAAAGCCAGCTTGGCTTGTGCAATTAAAGAACAAGTTCACCTTCATAAACATAAGGATTGAGAGAATGTAGCAATATTAGTAGAACACATCATAGAAAGGTTGAGGAAAATCGGACAATCCGTTCAAAAGTTATGAATTTTTGAAGTTTTTGTACAGTAACCGCTGGATGAGAAGACTACTGCAGTGTATGATGTCACACGCGTACAATATAAAGAAAATATAAAGAGAATTTCACAAAATTTCATCTATTGAAAAAAGTACACATTCCTTGACTCGTTACCAACATATGTTATGGGTAATATTATTCCCCCTGTCTTTAGAAAGAGGCAAGTCAAGTGCTCTTTTATTATGTGAAAAAAGTGAAAATATGTTGAATTTTCTTTACATTTTCTTTATACTGTTGTACGCATATGACATCACAAGCTGTAGTAGTCTCCCCATCCAGCGGTTCCTACACAAAAATTTAAAAAATTCATAACTTTTGCATCAATTGTCCAATTTTCCTCAAATTTTCACTGATGTGTTCTACTAATATTGCTGCATTCTCTCAATCCTTACGTTTATGAAGGTGAACTTGTCCTTTAAATATACAATCTTCAAGAAGCTATGAGGCAAATGAAACTTTGTAACCTCCAGCTTATCTCTTTTAAGCTGTCTGACACACACAAGTACGAAAATGACATACAGAATTTATACCAGCACTTCTATCATTACTTTGAATTGCACTGTATTATCTGTACAATACTTTCTGCGCCTTCATACACAGAGGGAGAAACCTCCACAATTTATGCCAAATATTACAGAAGAGTCTTGAATAAAAACTATATCATATAAGTCACATAGTATATCTGTGCCACCCTTCTAGACACCATCAATCATTTAGCAAATAAAATTAACACACATTTCTTTTCTAGCAAATTGAACAAATGAAGAGAAATAAGGTACCAGTAGAAGAACAACTTGTACAGGGGTCAAAACACATAGCTGTGCTTAACCCTAACTGCACTGGGGGGGGGGGGGGGGAGGGGGTTGGGAGGCCCCCCCCCCCTCCATACTTTTGGCGATTGCATCACAACCGCTGGAAATTTCGGATTCTCGCTTAATGACTTTTTCCCCTGAAGTTTTGCGCACATTTTGATACCACATTTGTCCATATCGGACCTAACTAGGGGGTGTTATGGGCCAATTAGTATGCACATGTCATTAAAATGGCTAATCGCTGCATATATTTGTGTACAGTTACATACTGTCAATAGACCATGGCTTGCATTACTTTATAAATTTTGCTCAGGAATTGGTTTTCCACTTGGTTCATGCTTCTATATTGTTCTGAAATAAATTGGGCAAAGTTTAGAAACAATGATATACATAAGGAATATAAAACAATAGAAAACATAATACAAACAATTCAAAACATAACAAAAGTTGTTTTTTTCTTTTTTTCTCTCTCTCTGAGGGGGAAATTGAGTTTTTATCCATATAGATGATTCAAATAACTCTTATCCTTCCACATGATTTACTGGGCACTCTTAGAAAACAATAAAATACATAACAAATGTAAACAGTAAAAACAAAAGAAATAAAAACATTGGAAAAACAAAAGAATAACAGTGATATTTTCACTTTTTGAAACAAAAAACATGATTCTGTAAAGGCAATTTCAAAAATGTTTTATGAGTATGGCAAATAACTTGTTTCATTTTTCTCACATTTCTATACTTTTTGTATTCATTGATTTTTCTTATATTTTGCACGCAAAATCACATATAAGCTAATTCTTATTTAAAAAATCATAAATTTACATAAATTTGCATAAATTATACATCAAGTTTACAATATCAGGGACATTAGCATACAGTTGAAAAGTATGGTAGTGCCCATGGTCCTGTAAAAGGATAATTTTACTTCCAGTTTCATTTTAGTACATCATACACTTCAAAAGTATGCAAAAATTCATAAGTAGTAAATTTGCATATTAATAGTTTATGCAAATCTGCTGTACTTAGATAGATAAGAATTGATTTATTTCACATTTGGGAAACATTATTCTTCATTATTACACAGTTTTCATGTAATTTTGTACTTGTTTAGGCTGAAATTATGAAAATATCCCCCAAATGCATAAAATATGTATTATGAATAATTAATTAGCTAATTATGCAAAAAAAATGCATAATTGATTAAAATAAATTACACCATCAGATTCAGCACGCAAAGATCTATCAGTATGCAAATTTTCAATTTTATCGGACATTGCGTTTCCAAGATCAATGGGGGGGGGGGGGCCTCCCAGGCCCCCCCAGTATTTTCATGGAGCCAAATAGCCCAGTACAGTAAGGGTTAAAGGTGGGTTCCCACTGCCAATTACATCTACTCGATCAAACCCGAATAGCCTATTTTGGCCTGGTTGGGCTCGCTCGGCAACGCCAAATGGGGTCGATCTACCTTAATCGGCATTGGTCTGGCTTCCTGCACAATTTTTTTTTTTTTACATTTTAAAAATTGTCCTGTAGGAAGCTGGAACAATGCCAATCAGGGTAGACCAACTACTATCACCCCCGATCGCCCTTGCCGAGCGAGCCCGACCAGACCAAAACAATCTGGTCAGGCTTGATTGGATAAATCTGATCAGCAGTGGGAACCACCATTAGTTAACACCAAGACAAAGCTGCACACTACATCTATGATCATGAGGCTTGGTAGACAAGACATGACAATAATGACCATAATACTACCTTTTTCCCCTTAAATTTGCAGCACCATCAACATCGCTTGGCACAAAGATACAAAATACTGACAACCTTGCATTCATTGAACACATATGAAGCAAAAAATCTACCCATTCAGCTTAGGATTGACATCCCTGCTTGTGGAATATGCACAAAGGAAATCTCATGAATGTATCAAGGCTGTATGGGTCATCTACCTATGGAGTATTTTGACTAATAGGCAAGGCTGACTACATGATCAACATGTCATAGTAAAAATGAGCCACAATATAAATAGTGCACAATTTCAAATGCACAGTACTGGATTACATGCATAAAAAACACATAATCAGCCCCAGAGCAAATCAACTTTACCAATGCAAAAGTCTGAGCTTTAATTTCATCATTAGGATTGATGTAATGAAAGAGTAAACAGTTTAGAATAATGCCCTGAAGAGCATGCCCCATTTCTTACAACCACTCGAAAAATGCAATGCCACACAATGGAAGTGTATTCCTTGGATCGTGTAGCCAAAAGGGTTCTAAGAATATACCACCATGGATCTACATATAAAAGAAAAAAAAAAATTAGTCAAAATGTGTGGTCAGTAGAGTGTATAATAATATACATATGAGTCAGCAAACCAAGAACTGTAAAACCAGAAACATTCGCAGTATAAAACTGTCACTAACTGTCATACGACCGGTATTCAATGCGTTTTGCAGACGATATGTTTCGGGCGTACCTTCACAAATTATGGCTCCTTGCGAAATTTGCCATAGTTTCATCACACGACATTTCTGTTCTTACAGTATGACCTTTGACCATATAAAAGATGGAACACTGAGGGTAGCATCATCACAAAACAACAGGAGTTTTGACAACAGGAATTCGACAAAAACCGCTGTACAAAATCTGATAAAGAATCCATCAGCAATGTGGCAAGTAGAGCGCACACAAGCAGATCCTTTAAAAAAACAAAAAAATCCTTCCCCCCCCCCCCCCCCCCCCCCTTGTTATAGAACTGAAGCAAGGAAAGGGCCCTAGAAGATAGGCTGCTAGATTTTATGATACACCTCTATCCAGAATTTTAACAAAATTCTGTCAAGGAAACGTGGCCAGCATCGCACACATAATTGTGACGCAGTGGCAGAATTGGCAGCGTAACACTGCTGAATCCAAAGTATCTTCTGCTCAATACATGTTGTGGAGGACACAATGAAATTTATAATCGATAATGTTGACTCTCTGTGTAAGATTTCACAATTATGGCACACAACCATGCACTCTAATTATGCATGTCATACAGTGCTAAATCAACAAAACAGAAGTCATGTTACACAATACTACTTACTACAATTCATCATCCCAGCTCTCATTACCATTGACTGGTACACATTGTGCTACCATATTGGAAGGATATTCTTCTTTTATTTTTCTTTTTTAATGCTTTTGTTCATCATCTACGGCAATTCTGAATTGTGGCATGACCAGATTTCTATGTTTCTGCCAGTCATCACCGTTCTACTGCTGCTATTGAGAATACTCTGGTCACCTGTCCCAACCCTTTGGCACTGCCTTCCCTGAACAGGATCCTGGCTCCTTCCCTGATGTACTCTGACTGCTTCACAAAGCGGAACTTGACTAGGGCCTGCTCATTTGTCTTCACAGATGTCTGCATACAATTGTAAATGGGAAATGACCAACACATACAGACATGAAACTGAATTGAATCTGCCATCATCTCACTATATTGAACATTTGCAAAGTGACAACCCATTTGATCCATTATGTTCATATTTGAATTTTTTCTGGTGTAACCATCATGTGCTGATAATTGAGTTTAAAATAAAAGGCAATATTTTCATATGAATGAATTTTAATTGCATAGGGAAAATAACTCATCTCGAATTTACACAAACTTTGCATACATGTAAGCATTACATGTATTGGTTAAGATACTGAAAGGACAAATTTGCCCTCACATTGTGATCTCTGTACATTTTTGTTGATTTCACTAGATCTTCAACTGCAGTTAATGATTAATCTCTGGTATATAAGTAAAATTTTTACAAAAGTATCTTGAATATCCTTTTCCAGAATCTTATTGACACCTACATGTATCTAACCAAGTACCATACACTTGTATTCTTTTTAGCTGCACTCTTATTTGTGCAGGAAAGTAAGGAGTGCCATATCTTCTTGGCTTGTGTATTTTTTTTTTTTGTCTCATAGTCATCTACTATTCCTCCTATGTGGATGAAATGTGCAAACTATAAAATGGTCAAAATTTTCAATAGTATATATATATATATATATATATATATATATATATATATATATATATATATATATATATATTGGTATTATGATGCTTACCATTTTTTCTCAGTTCAACATCTTACTTGGAAAGGTTATTGCACTGAGTTCACTCAAGAAAAATACTAGTTTTGTATACAGACATATTATCTACAAAATATAATATGGAGAAACTATACTTCCACAGACCAGTCACACCAGAATATTCTACACACAACTAGAAAAATAACTCCTCCCTTTAACACATTGAGGACATGCTTACTTTGCTACAACATGCATTTCCCACGGACACTTGCCCGAGTAAAAATGGGACTTGTCTTAACAGGTTGATAGCCAAAATGCCATGACTGTGGAATAAAAAAAGCTTGGCACAAAATAATTTGGCAGGGATATTTCTACACTTATTAACCAACTTCTGTTAAGTCTGGCATGATTAAGCACTCATTAAAGACAAAATGGTCACTTTTGAAAAGTCAAAAAGTCATTTTGGGGGCCTGTGAAACACTTTGTTTCTGGTGAATGTTTAAGGGCTGCTGTTTCATCGTCTGTTGATTGACCCCCTTGTGTCATATAAACAGCAGATTTTTGCATTTCTTGCTCCATCTTTACAGTGTGCTTACTCAACCACAATATGACTCCCTTTTGTGTTCAGACATATGCTCGCCTGCTACATGCCGTTAACAATACTTGGTGTAAATTCTTTCATTAAAGTGAATGAATTCTGCAGTCATAGGAGGGTTGAATAGAGCCATTTCCCCCTTTGACTGCACTCTATTGACCATCAAAAAAATATAAAAAAAATAATAAAATAAAGTATAAAACATGAAAGTGCCAGGATAGGTATGAGAGGGTCAAGGGATGGATGATAAAACATCAGCACTTAAACATTCATCAGAATCTGAATTTTTTACGAACCCCTAAAGATAAATCTTGTGACTTTGGAAAAGTGAGCATTTTGACACTTATGTATGCTCATTCATGCATGACAGGACAGATCACTCTCATTTTCACAAAAAGAGTTAGTCAATACATGTAGGAATTTCTCAAAACAAGGGTACCCTATTTTGATTAAGGGGGAGTTACTTTTTGTTGTGTGAATAAATGTATTGTAAAGTGACGATATATAGTCACATAAGTGACACTTACCTTATCCATATCACATATAATTGCATTCTGACAGACGTTGCCTATATGGACCGTTGCCTGATAACCTCGGCTCACTGAGGCAGTGTGATATAAGATGCATATATCAGCTTCAAACTCCAGGCATGGGGATGGTTTTAGCTTTTCACTCACTAGGACCATTCCCTGGTGAAAAAAACAACAGACAAAAAAAAAAATACATGTAATGATACATAGAGGTTCAAGACATGTAGCCATTCTTGAGTGCTGTAAACATCCCACTTCAAGAAGGCTCTGAGGTCAACTTGCTTTAAAATGCATTACTTTATGTGACCCTGCATCACAAAAACCAACAAAAAGTCGCCAGACATGGATTTTTAGCTGAGAGCAGATTCTTAAAGAGCAGGCTCTAAGCTTTAAAATAATGTATAACTCAACTCAAATGGACTCTCCTAACCTATCTAAATACTAGAAATAAAGCACACACTCTGGAAAAGTGTGAACTGAGAAAGGAGGCTCTGAAGTACAGGGTCTATTCAAGCGCTTAATCTTTACCAAGCCGTGCTAGCTGTGCAATGAAAGGGACAAAACACAGGAAGTAGATCAATGGAGCAACAACAATGAAGGGATTATCAGATTAAGCTGAAATTAAACATGTTCTATCAGCGCATTCTGTCCATGATTATTGCCAACTTTCAAAGCAGTAGAGTTACTCTGTCAAAAGTGAAGAGTGTGTAAAGGATTTCAAGAAATGAAAAGGGGACTCTAAGACATATCTGATCATTCTATTCTCCCCAAAAATGGGTTGTAGAAAAACTGCGGAAAACACACTTTCCTATTCATGTTATGATCATAAACTTACAAATACTGTAGAAGAAGGATAGCTCTTTCAGAAAACACGAAAAACTCAAGATTGACTTGGTTGACCCATTTCACCTTTTTGGAGTCTTCAGGTAAAATCAAGGGGTGTGACTTTTTGTTTGTTTTGTGATGCACGGTCACATATACAGTTAACTCTTAACGTGCCATGGTCGCCAAACGGCGACCTTAGTCCTGACGTGCCATGGTCGCCAATCAAAGAGGGTCAGCTTTCGTTCGTCGGTCAAGTCTTTCATCCTTTTGTTCTGGTAAACGTCACTAATCATCCCCACGCTAGCATAGGAATTGCGCGCGGACAAAGGCCTGCTGATTTCAATAGAGTACCCCCCCCCCCCCCAATTATCAAACTTTTTGTGTGCATTACCTACATGTACATGCATTATCGTAGTATACAACTATAGGTACTTACATGTACATGTATGGGTGCGGTATGCACACGTGTGTTTCATGCATTGAACAATGCTGGTGTTGACTGAGGTGTTGCACAGTAGCTGGTGTACAGCATGCAAGCTTTTCACTAGTTCATACACAATAACTGAATGAAGGGTGAATGCCGCGGTGAACAATAGCCATGAATGACCGGCACAGTTGCAAAGCAGAAAAGCACAATAGGGCTTGGCTGCAGATCCAATATGGGTCTTTGGCCACTGGGTTGGCCACAGGTTAAAATCTACTGCAGGAGACAAAATTGGTGGTCGCTGGCAGCATTAGACAGGTGGCCGCTATACACAGGGTCTTTAACAGGATTTTTCTCTCAGGGGGATATTTCAGTGGCCGCATATGGCTGGTGGCTGCTATAGACAGGTGGCTGCTAGGGCAGGTCAGATTGTATATATACAAGTATGTACATAGATACACACACAAACACAGACACACACATGTATACATGGGTCAAGAGGGACAAAGTAGTGATGAAATTCTGTCGAAAATTTGTTGTAAACATGCATGGGCAATAGACAGCATAGCACAAAATGAATGATCCAGTGGCAATAGCAAAATTTCACAGAAAATACTTTCACAGAGTGCAACATAAGCTGATACTACAATATTACTGTGAACATCAATATTTTCGCATGATTAATTTTTCGCGCTCGCATCTCAAATATATATTCGCAGGTTCTTGAAGTTGCGCTGC
This sequence comes from Diadema setosum, assembly GCF_964275005.1. Lineage (NCBI taxonomy): Eukaryota > Metazoa > Echinodermata > Echinoidea > Diadematoida > Diadematidae > Diadema > Diadema setosum. Next base: position 35,262,371 of record NC_092685.1, on the reverse strand, counting down.
GCAACTGTCAACCCATTCAAAATGTACAGAGAAAATTGTGAAGATATTTTTGCGGGTTTTAGAAATTGAGCTAGCCAAAAGTAGCGCGAAATACGCGAAAAATTAATTTACCGCCGAAATTTCGGCATTCACAGTACCTACAATGCTGTGCCTATGACATAATATAATATCATAGACTCAACATATTTTGCAAGAATTGGATGTTATACTGCACCTTTCTTATGGGTATGTCAATTTCTCCCAGGGCAAGGGTGGCTGCCTGTCCAGCTCTAACCACTCTGCTTGCTGACCTATTCCTATGAATGCTCTGAATGGTCACTTTGCTGAATGTTCCTTCTTCATTTGGTCCCAACAGCAGGGAGTCCTGTTCTTTGATGATTCCTCTGCAAAATTGTGATGTATAAAAACAATACACATAAAATATATAGAGAACAACAGAAAACAGGCAATGCTTGTATACATTGCATTTGTAGCTGAATCTCTATCTGTACGTATGATGTAGTCACAGACTACAATCAAACTAAATATTGGATGAAATTTGAGGTTGACATAATAACTAAACACCACATGCTAAGTATGATTAAAATGTGTTTCATAATTCTCCAATGGGTATCTCACATGAACAGTCACATAAAGTGACAAGAGCATATGACATACATCCCAAAAAGAATAACCACTTGTACTGTTGATTTTTTTTAAAAGTAGTTAAATTGCATACAAGAGGCAACATAAGAGACATAACAAAAGAAAAATACAACTAAAGAGCATTACATTTAAAGAACAATTTCTGAAAAAAACAATCTAAGAAAGATTACATACAGATACATAAGTAGTTCTGTCAAAATGTTATGGTTTATCTATCAGAACTAAGGAGCAATTCCACACCACTTTGAGTGGATTTACTGTACGAGCTGAAATTTTCGCCCTGGTTTTATTTTCGCGAATTTCGCGAATTGCCTTTGAACCGCGAAAATGTCCTCCTAGTAGCAATTCGCGAAAATATCTGTACGCGAAAATTTCAGCTCGTACAGTAATAAGTGGAGTAAAATTACTCACATAAAATAACAGAATTTTCATCAACATTGAATAAGGGAAGGGGAAGGCTTAGAAACTTGAAAGTTTCACAGCTAACATACAGATTGGAAAGGTGATGTCATTACCTCACAACATCTCCCATTGGCTAGTATAAACAAAATATTATCAAAGTCATATATTGTGAATATGTGTTTGCAAACATTTGTGATGTGGGAAACTTCAAAATTTCCATAGGGTCCAACTTGATAAAATTTTTACCATTCTGTTCACCTGAGTTTTCTCCTTACAATACAATACAATACAATATTAGTATTTCTATAGCGCTCTTACAAATAGTACAAATGTATCACAGCGCTTCACAAATCCATCTTTCACTCGGGAGGTAGGAGAACAGAAAGATAGGGAAAAAAATACAACAAACAAGGAGAGAAAGAAAAAAAAAGTACATAATGAATCAATCAGTTATTGAAAAGGAAAGTCTTCAACGACTTCTGGAAAACTGACAGAGATGGTGATTCCCTGATACTTTGAGGGAGCTGATTCCATAGGCGTGGGGCAGCTGCTGAGAAGGATCTGTCTCCTGTCCGAGTGAGAGTCCTAGGGACAGACAGCCGGGTTGGGTCTTGGCCTGACCGCATTCCTTGTCTTTTAGATTGGTGACGTGAAAGTAGACTCATGAGGTAAGATGGAGCACAATTCTGAAGACATTTGTACGTGATTGACAGGATTTTGTAGATGATTCGCTTTTGCACAGGGAGCCAGTGTAATTGCTGAAGAAGAGGAGAGGCATGGTCACGCTTCTTGGCTAGAAAAACCAGCTTTGCAGCACGGTTTTGAGCACGTTGAAGGCGCTGGACATTACTTGAAGAAGTACCTGACAGCATGGAGTTTGCATAGTCTATTCTTGAGGTAACGAGAGCTCTCACAGCATGCTCACAAGCTTTTTTATCGAGGAAAGGCCTGATACGTGCAATATTTGAGAGATGAAAATGAAGCGAACTCCTTAACAATAAACACTAACTTGAACAGGGTGTGAGCTTGTGCCTAACAAGTCAATATTGGTGAGAAAAAAAAAATAGTTTTTGGTACCTGTACAAAGTGCCTCCAACCACTCGTCCAACATTAGGAACACTATAGACTTCATCAACCTGAGAAGACAAGGGGATTAAAAACAAAAGCATAATCAACATGTTTCACTACCATGATTGCTGTCCTGCTTTCAACTTTCTAATCAACTGTCAAATGAAAGAGAATGTCCTTGAACATACAATACAGAGGGTAATCAAAGACAAGGCAACAAAAAAGAATAAACAATAATAGTGCTCTCATCGTTGAAAAGTTGATAAATATCTGCTTGGTAATGAAATCTACAGAAAATTCAGTTATTTGGACATTTTACGAGAATTGATCTGTTCATATATCAACTATTTAAATTCCCGAATCTCAAAGGTAACTTACGACTAGAGTTCAAGACTGAAAAACGGGAGAAGTGTCATGGTAAAGTGAGTACTACTACTATATCGGAGTTTTGTAGTGTGTGACAAACTGTTTGCCCCTCATACTTCCACTTATGTTGGAGGTCTTATGCTATGGCTCAGCTACGACAGATGGTGAAGAGGCTGTCGTCATTTTTAAAAAATAAGATGTGTGTTGAAAATGGATGTCCACATGAGAGTAGAAAGAAATCAAGGGTTGATTATCACAAAGCCCTGAAAAGAATACTGAATGATTCTGAATCAATAAAAAGTGATAAAATTGCTGTGGCTTTTGCAAAAGGTAATTTGCAAAATTTGTGGAGAGAGGAAAAAAATGTAACAGTTCTAAGAATGTGAAAAGATATCCAAACGTAGTTGATGGAAAACAGGGGAAGGAGGATATTGCTGAAATGTTTGCACATGAATTTGAGAATCTGTATACCGGTAATAGTGTTTCTTTCGATGAAAGGGAAATGTCTATTCTCAAAGATAACATTGACAGTTTACTGTTGTTGTTGTTGTTGTTATATTATGTGTACTTAATGCTGTATTTTGATTTAATATTTTTTTCTGTATTAATGTGCATAGAAGTGCTATGTATGTGTCATTTATCATTACTATTATCATCATTATTATATTATTATTATTATCATCATTATTATTATTATTATTACTATTACAGAGAGCTACATCATTTATGCACAAGTGATCTACAGTTTGGGTTTAAAGAGGGGATATCCATGAGTATGTGCACAAGTATGGTTAAAGAAACAGTTTCATATTTTGGTCATGATAAGAGTTATGTTTATGATCTTGTGCAGGATGCCAGCAAAGCCTCTGACAGAGTCAACTTTGTCAGATTATTTGAAATCATGTTACACAAAGGGGTGTGGCCAATGTTCTGTAAGTTGTTGCTGAATATGTATCTAGACCAGAAGATCAGACTCAGATGGAATGGAGTTCACTCTGATTTTTTATACTTTCTAATGAAGTTAAACAAGGTGGGATATCATCTCCATGCAGTTATGTCTGTATATTGACGGGCTTCTGCATCAATTGCAGGCACTTGGTAAAGGATGTTACACGGGTCAAATGTTTACTGGTGCTTTTTCATATGCTGACAATTTGATCATCTATCCCCAAATGTCTCAGCTCTGAAAGAAATGATTACTATTTGTCAGAAGTATGCTTTTCAATTTGATTTGAAGTTTAATAGTGATAAAAGTCAGCTCATTATATTCAAATGTGATGGAAAAGAAGTTGCAGATCCCAGGCTAACAACGGAGAGTATGTAAACATAGACAAAATATGTCATCTTGGTCTATTATTTCAAACGATATCATGCATGCTGACCTGTCTAAACTTAATGGTGATTTTAACCATCAGTGTAATATTTTACTGAGTAGTTTTCAATATGCCAAGTGTGATATACGTCATGTTCTTTTTCAAAAATTTTGCTGTAGCTTTTATGGCTCTCAGTTATGCCAATTATATGACTGCTCATTAGATGCATTATATAGACATTGGAGAATTGCAGTTAGAAGAGTGTGGAAAATTCCATGGCAGACATATAATGTATTCTTGCCTTTGTTATCTGAAATGATGAGCCCTGAATTATGGTTCCATAAAAGGTGTTTGAATCTATAACAAAATCTTTAAACACCAAGAATCAGATAGTCTCCTATATAACAGGAATGAGTAGATTTGGTGCATATTCCGTACTAGGCGGTAATTTGAGATTACTGAATAGCAGGTACTCCTTAAATAAAAAACATGAAGATAAAAGAAAAATGGAATATATCATGTGGTGAAATGGCTGATGCCAAAGGAATGTTGAGCAAATAAGGGAATTGATACGTATGAGGGACTACAAAGAATTCTCTATTTAAGTTATCAAGAATGTCATGAGTTGATTTCTTATCTGTGTCTACATTAATTTGGCATAGCTGGAATGGAATACAGCCAGGGAGAAGGTGGTTTTACTGTTCACATTATTATACAGTATGTACAGCTGTAGCTGCAATTTTACTTCACATTATCATGACTGTTCAAGGGACAGATGTGGAATTTTATGCCCATGTCATGCTGCATGTATTTATACATGTACGTGCACGTTGTAATGATGGGTGTGTGTGTCTGTGTGTGTGAGAGCAACTGTGTATGTATTAGCAAGGAGGTTGAAGAGATGGAGTAACAACAGAGTTATTCCCTTTGATCTATGTTCGAAGCCGCCGCTCAAAAATATTTGAAGCATGTGGCAAACAGGATCTGCCGCGCCGATACGAAGACAATTGACTCATGTCTCATTGCATAATCACCAGCCACTTTCAAAGGAAGATATGTCTTTGTGATGGTAATTACTTTTCGCTATCCCTTCTTATAAAAGGTAGGTAGTACAGACACGAGTATGCGCGAACAGAAATTGAGGAAAAAATGCTGAAATGAAGATGAAAATTACTCGACTGGGCATACGCGGGCACTAATCTGATATATCTATCAATAAAGAATTATACTTGAAGATTATTACATATTAGTTTCATTTGGGCAAATTAAGTCGAAAAGTTATAAAACCAGCTTTCCAGGATGGTACAGTTTTAAACATTTTCACATAATACAGCTCTGATTTACACTTTTGCGCAATTTTCTGAACGGAATTGACTTTTGTTTTACATGCTTTATTATTAAGTGAAATTTCATTTCATTTAATAAATAAATAAGCAAAATATGGCCAACATTATGATAACGTTCAAAATGAATCTTCAGATTGCTCAGCAAGACGGCGGCTTGGAACATCGATCTTCAAAGTATAAGTGCACCTGTGGAATTCTTTTGTACATCAATAGAAATCTGACAACTGTTTGAATAATTACAGCCAGTTGGAACTCCATGTACAAAACCTCCTTGGTATTAGAATGTACATGTATGTATCTATTTGTATGGTAGTACTCTTTGAAAATGGTATGCGTGTTTGTGAGTGCGCACATGCGAGCATGTGTATGTGTGTGTGTGTGCATATCATGTGGGCCGACGTCGGTGTGGCACATGGCTATACAGTAGATGTTGGAGTGCCCGGCTGTGATATGGATGTGTGCGCCTCTTCCCTGAACAGTCACGGTAGGCATGGGTAGGGAAGAGGTGGGGGATGGCAGGTTTGAAATACTGAAATACTGAACTCTGTTTATCCTAAAATTGTAAATAACAAAAATACTGTGGATGTCTGTTGCATCTCCCTGAAGGTATGTTTAATGTATGTGTGTGTGTGTTTTTATACATCATGTTTGTACTTGTGTATTTGCTTGTTCTTACAAAATATTTTATTGTATAAAATATGTGCTTTTTATGAGTATAATAATAAGAATAATACAAATCTATGAGGTAGTCGGAACCAGCCCCTGACTTGCGTCACTGTGACATTCAGACTTTAAATATCATATTGAAAAGCAAATTCAAAGGGATGGGGAGTTAACAAGTGAGAGCTATCATTTGTAACCTAAAATCATAGGTTATTTCTGTGATGGTACTTGAGAACTCTCTTGATTCTCTGATGGCTATTACAGACATCAACAGCAAAATGGTCTGACCTGATACTCTGTCAGTTCCTGAGTGAGCTTTTCTTGCTCAGCTGACGTGTGGGCTGGGGAGAGGACATAGAGAAACTTCTTAAGGGTATCCATGTTGACCCCAGTGACACTGGATACAGTGAAGATTGGACAAATGCTGAAGTGGACAAACAGACAGAAAGGAAAATAAGGTCAAATGTGACATTGCTTCATCTTGTAAAACACACCAATTAAACACATACACACAAAGTAATTCCTCTATGCATTACTTGAAATAACATGACCATCACTTACAGTACACACAATCTTGTATAAAGACAAATAGCTCAAGCACAAATTTGCTTTATATTGTGTTACACTCAAATGGGCACAAAGTCATTCTTTGATTCATTATCAAGTGAGATATAACAAGATAATATAATAATTGACTCAAGGAACATATCTTTATGTATTACAGATCACTATTTGTCTGAAAATGACAATTTGCACAGTCCCCTTGTGGAAAAATTAAGTCTTTTAAGATTACATGGTAAGTTCTGGTTTTCTTACAGCTTCAATATTGAAGTAAAGTCTGTGGCAAATTGATATGACCTTCACATTTATTAACTCATTTTCACCTGCATGAACTAAGTTTTTACTTCCACTAGGCCAATGTTTGTTTGTTTTGTTTTTGTTTTTGTTTTTTGCCAAATGCTTCATTTCTAACATCTTATCTATGTTCTTTGAAAAAATCTAGAGCAGTAAGATTTCCTGTCACTTTTCATCCTTGTTCCTAGTCTGATCTTTTTTTTTTTCAAATATTTCAAGAGTTTTCTCAACTACAACTTATCTACAAACTTTGTCTTTAACTTTGGATATTTCAGTCATTTTAGAACAATTAAATTTTGTCATGCACTGTTTAACTCATTAAAAAACTGTTAAAGTCTAGATATGTGTCTTATTCATCTGACCTTCAACTGCTATGATCCAAGATCACAATACACTCTTCATAAATTATAATGGCAGCAAGATAGAATGAACCTCTTTGAGTGTTTCCTAAAATTGACCCAAGAAGACAGATAAGAGAGATCTCCCGAACAGCAGTTCCAGTAGTTACTAACTTGGAACTGTTGAAGTTTATGGCTGCTGTGACGGCATCATCCTCTGTCATGACCTGGAAGGGGACCTTACTGCAGCCAGGACCAGTCAGTAGTCTGTTCAGTTGTGAGATGGTGCGCTGGCAGACAGCAGGAGGACAGATGTCCATCTTGCTGACCACCAGAAAGATGGGCACCTGTAGGGCCATGGCTAGACCTAGATGTTCCCTGGTTGTTCCAGCTAGGATGGTAAATCCACATCATACTTTGATTCAGGATGCTAATTTTGGACAGTTCAAAACTGGGAAATATGGCTTGCACACCAGCAATTGAAATAGCCATACATTCAGTGATGGTGGTAAACATTCAGTTTCCAGAAAAATACACCGTATATAGCATTCAAAGAAAACTATTGAAATACAAATGATTCTTACAGGTTTTTATTGTTGTTGCTGTTGTTGTTGTTTTTTTAAGTTCTATATGCTATAAGCTATTTTTTAATTTTTTTTTTTTGTCTGATTTTTTGATTGATTGAAAAGACAATTTTACTTGATATCTGAAACATGTTCACCAGGTTCAAAATGGGAGGAGTTAGATAAAGAATTATCATCTATGCAGAATACTTTTTACATGGAAAATAGAGCAGTACAACCAACATCAGGTTATAAACCACACAAATATTACAGCAGTCAATGATTTGTCTGTTTCAAGATTTTGGAAACAAATGCAAAACATTCACCTATTCCTGTACTGGCGCTGACCACTAGCATGGCAAAGTCTGGAGAGTAACCCATAAGGCCAAAGATGGTGGTCTTGATGTACTTCTGATGTCCAGCCAGGTCAAGGAGAGTGATAAGTTTGGATGCATTCTCACAAATCTCCTCTGCTGTTAAACACCCTTGTTGAGCATCACAGTAGTTTATTACCTGCATTGATCATGATTTTGTGTAAGCAAAGCGATATTAACATGAAAGTCAGTTCATGCCATATTAAAACATTTTTCTAATGACTATCAAATTTAGATATGTAGATATGTAGATATATCAAGAGATACCAACACCTATCCCTGTCCCCTTAATCTTTTTTTTTTTTTTTCATTTTCGTCCATCTAAATTACATTAATGATTTAACCTCTGTTTACATCTATTTATTTATTCATTTTTTTTTTGGGGGGGGGTCCACATCATGCCGGTTACATTAAAATGTAGGGCGCACACACACACACACACACATACACACACAAACTGCCAAATTCACATGATTATATTTTATATTCTTTGTTCACCCATTGTCCCCCTCATCAACCCCTACACATTAGAGGGAAGGACATGGATGGCCTTAGAAATCCTTGATTATTGATTGCTAGCAACAATAGAAGTTTTCTTTGTGACCTTTTCCCTACCAATGGATGACTGCATTGTTTGTATAGAAATATCCACTATTCAATTCTGCCTTCCTCTTGCATCACTTTCCACATTGACATCCGCACAAACTGAATTGGTGAGTGTTAAGCACAGCAAAACTGTGTGCTTAATCTAAACAATACTGCTGTTTTCCAATCTTCCAAAAAATATAGCACAAGAAGATGACAAGTGAATAAACACCACACCAAAGTGATATTCCATTGTAAGATTTGTTAGTTTTACACTTTGCTTGAATATGGTACAAGTCTCTGCTTTAAATAACAAGCTTCTGTCCTCTCCTTCCAAAAATATACTTAGCCTCACTTATCTCCAATACACAGAAGTATTCCTCATCTAAAATCAAAGCAAATGTGCTGTCGTAATGCATTCTACACTACTATAAAAGTGGATATTTTCGCCCGACTAATTTTTCGCGCTCATCGGGATAAGAAGAGTTTTCGCGTGTTTTTAATTCCACGGAAACCAGACCTGAACTACTGAAACATATGGCAGGCAAAAATATTTGTTTGCTTTTATTTTCGCGCTAGTATCTGGTTGCGCAAAATGCGCAAAAATTTCAGCGCCGCGAAAATTTCCACTTTTTACAGTATCAGACTTTTCAGAAGAACAGTTGTCTTGAGGGGATCAACATATTTGAAACAGTAAGTATTCTATATACATCACAAGTTTAATCCAACCAATGACTAATGTTTGTAATTGAAAAGTTGTACTAATATGGGATGTGTTGAAGTTTTGTAGGATGCAGTCATACCTTCCCCCTGCTGTTGAATCCAAGCATCTCATGACTTATGCTAGAGGTCCTCCCCGTCTGTATCTCATGTAAATGGCGGAACAAGTTAAGTCTTGCCCTTCCCCTGCCGTTGTCCAGTTCTCCCTGGGTCAGCACTCCAAGTAGGGTACTCTTGCCTGCCTCAACATTGCCTAGTACTGCTATCCGAAGGTCTATGAACTAAAGTACATACAGAGGGAAGAAAGTTAATTCAATTTGGGGGGCTTTGTATGTAAATAAAGAACACTTTCTACTACTCCTTTAAACAACACGACAGAGCTGAATATATCTGAAACTGTTTGTTTTTAACCACGAGCAGCTAAACATGAAAAAAACAAAAACAACACCAGAAAGAAGTTTCAGACAGCACTAGGTAGAACCATGTCACATGCAAAAGTTTAATAGAAGAATACAAAGGACACACGGAGGTCTCACAGAGGATGAAGGAAATAACTATTAGTTATTTCTTCTTAAGCACTTTTACAGGAAACTGATCAGAGCGCTGTTACAACAAAAACAACAAACATTTATCTTAATTATGATGGATACAGTTTGGCTTTGATCTCTTTTTTTTTTTAAGTTTCTTCTGTATCACATAGGCAGAGTTGTTGTGGTAGAGTGTTCCAGATAACTGATCCAGTGAGAGAATGAGCTAAAAAGATGGATATGTATAGGAGTTAGAAGGAAAGAAGATGACAAGAGCAACAATGAAAAACAAGAAATATAGGATAAACGAGAAGCTTTAGTAAGGAGAAGGAAAGACAAAGGAAATGAAAAGAGAAATAGATAGAGATGGAAAAGAAAAGGAAAAAAATGAAGAAGGACAGGTAGAGGGAGAAAGGAAAAAGCCAAAGAAAGTGTCACCTGCTGATCATCGGGAACTCGTCTGACAAGGACTTCACAAGCTTTCTTCTCCACCTCTGCTTCTTCACAGTCAACACATCGTTCCCTCAGAATGGTTGTGGTAGCACCCAGCCTAAAATACATGCAGATCATGGTCAAAAACAAGGCAAGTGCCATAATGTGTCTCGCCCATTCGCGTACAAGAAATTGTACGCGAATGGGATATAACAGATAATAAAAAGAGATATAACAGATAAAGAGATATAAAAGGGTAAAAATTTATGGCAAAAAAGAAACGTGCCATAAAAACTTATCATTGGGCCCTTAAAGTTCGTTGACCCCTGCCTTTGACCTTGTGGTGACCATCCACTCCCCAAGGGACATCTACCATCCAAGTTTGGTCACAAACGGACCTATGGATCAAAAGTTATGACCCATAATAGAAACGCGCCATAAAAACTTAACATTGGGCTCTAAAAGTTCGTTGACTCATGCTTGTGACCTTTGACCTTGTGGTGACCATCCACTCCCCAAGAGACATCTACCATCCAAGTTTAGTCACAAATGGAGTTATGGATCAAAAGTTATGACCCATAATAGAAACGCGCCATGAAAACTTAACATTGGGCCCTAAAGTTCATTGACCCCTGCCTGTGAGCTTTGACCTTGAGGTGACCTTCATATATGGTAAAATGTGAAACTTTGTATGACCCCTCATCCCTCGAAGTTTGATTTCAATTGAAGCCCAGAGTAAAGAGTTATTGAAGTTTTTGTAGCGTTACGGACAGACGATGGACAGACGGACAGACGACGGACGGACAGACGCCGCAGGCGATCCCTTGGTCTCCCCTCACCTCCAGTGGGCTCGACAAAAAACGACTATGCCAAACTGTCAGCACATCTTTCTCTCGTGCATATTACTCTATGATGGGGGAAAATATTGTAACCACATCATTTCTATGTTTGCTTTGCAACATTCTTGAAGAATTTTAATACAAAATCCAAACCGTTTTGAATGACAAGTGAAGAATGTGTACTCATATGACATTGCTGTAGGCTTAGGAAGAGCACCCACAGCACTGTCTACCAGTTTTGTAACAGGTATTACTAAATGCTCTGCATGTCAACATTTAATAATTTTCCATCTCTTTTCCTACCGGTTAGCCATCTTGTTGAGGGTGTCCAGAGATGCTTCCAGCTCCTCCTGAGTGAGGCCAGCCAACATCCCATTGTCCTCTACTCCAATCTCATAGATGGCCTCTCCTTGTCCTTCACGTAACCTCCATTTCATCTGGGTCACTAGGTGCTCAAAGCGGGTTTTAGAGGGGTTCACCAACTTAAGCTAGGAACAAGACAGGTGAGAGTAAAGTGAGCTCCACTCATGTTATGAATACAACAATCAACTAGGGTCTTAGCTGTTACAGGTAGTACTCTACTACTTGTCAGTCCAAAGAAAAAAGAAAAAAAAAGGGAGAACCCACTACACCTACACCATAACCCTTCCAACTAAAGCCAAACGAAGCCAAACAAAACAAAACCCAAGTCTCACAAACTGAAAGCTCTTGAATCTTTTAGACATGGCAAAAAATGAGGAAGAAAAGTTACCTGTTAACTTCAGTTTTGTTGCATACAATTATGAAACATTACTCCATCTTCTCTGAAGTGCATTTGCGGCATACTTTTAGTTTGTGTTTATGTATGGACACAGTTCAGTGAGTTCATAACATTTTAACTGTTACTATGTATCTTTTGCATTATAGTCAGGTCGCTTAGTGAAATTACCGTTACACGGCGGATAAAAGCACCAAATTTGGAGAGATGACCCCTCAGGACCTACTCATTGATATTTGAGTAGGAGCCCTCTGCAAAATTTTTATTTTCATTTCATTTCATGGAATTCAAGATTGGGTTCATGTTTTCCAGCTCCATGTAAAATGAAAAAAAGTACCACAAATGTGAACCTCGATTTCGTTACTTTACTCTCTCAGATACATAAATACGGTGTTATTTTCCCGACATGAAATGTTCGTGACTTGGAGCCGACGGTCTTTTTCGCAGCATGAAACTTCCGCAAATTGCCACTGGCATCAAAAGCATTGTTTAGAATCGCGCGCATTTTGATTTTGCGATATCAGCTCCTCGCGAAATTTGCGAAAGTTTCATTTCCGCGAAATTTTCTGCAAAATGAAATTCAGCATTTATACCATGAAAATAAAAATTTTGCAGAGGGCTCCTACTCAAATGTCAATGAGTAGGTCCTGAGGAGTCATCTCTCCAAATTTGGTGCTTTTATCCGCCGTGTAACGGTAATCTCAAAATTTGACGTTAAGCGACCTGACTATTATTGGTGAGCAGCAGTCCATGAATCTGACTGTCATTTAGAATAAACATTATGCTTATCTGCTATATTAGTGCCCAGTCACTAAATTTTTATAACATCAAATAATTGGTGTTATAATTCAATAGGTTTGTGAGCAGAAAAAAGACTGAACGCACACCAACATTATGTGGGACAGCCAATGTGACTACATTAAATTTTAGACTTAAAAAAAAAAAAAGCCCTAAGCTCTTCAGGAATGGGGGGGGGGGTGGAGGATTTGTTGCTGTTTTTCTTTTTAAAAAGGGTCAAGTCTATGCAAAGAACAATCTTCTGTTTATTGTGTATCAATCAGAGCTATTATTCATGCAGAAGTTAGATGTACATTTTAGGAAGATAAAGTTCAATAATAGTGATTCTGTCCAATTGGGTGAAAAATGCAATTGTGGTATCTAAACCATTAATTATTGATCACAGTTTGTGGCATGAGAACATAAAGTTCTGATAATAATTAGCTCTGTCTCAAGGAAAAAGTCTTACTGGGGAACAAAAATCGATTCACTGACAATGTCTGCAGCTAGCATTAACTCATTAAGGATGGGCTGATTTTGCTACGTGTAACACACATTTGCCATAGATGCCCGCCAAAGTATACATGCAACTAGTCTTCAATGGGTTAACAGAACAATTAAACACCATGTTTAAGTTGGCTTTAGAGAGGGATTGTAAGCACAAATCAAATTTCACACTGTTTCGATTTTTCAAAAGATATAAACCCTTACCCTCTAGTATTAAACATTCGTCTTCCACTACACATACATAGTTATGATGAAATAACTTGACAACCATAGCAGTTTGAGAGCACTTCTTGGCCAAAATCGTTTCCAACCTAATACATTGTATACTAGTGTAACATTGTGGTTTTTGCTAAAACAAAAGGAAAGAAAGATTTCTGAGAATCAAAACCCTACGTCATTCAGGGAAGTCCAATCCTTCCGGTCACATTCTCCACTTTTACTTGCCAAATTTGGGCTAGGACCCCGTTTACAGTGCGGGGCTGGGCCGAGCCGCGGCCGAGCCGCGGCCAAGCCCAGCCTCATTTGCGGGGCCGAGCCCCGCAATTTTGTCCGTTTACACTGCCGGGCTTGGCCGCGCTTTTGATTCAAACCTTTCAATATTTTGTCGTAGTGGCGCTCTGCTTGTAAACAAACGCAATTTGGTATAGCCTGGTTTTTCAGACTCTTTGCCAACTGGATTCCGTGGCGACGAAGTCGCTGTTCGGGCAAAGGCCTTTGCCGAAGGAAAAATCCTTTGCAGGACAAAACCACCTTAACCTATACTAGTTTTCGACGTTGAGGGGGTTAACATCGTGAATAGCAAAATAGTACGGGCAGAGTGTCTGGAAGCCAGACTAAAATTGGCCGCGCATTTGGCCCAGTTTGCGTTTACACCAGGAAGAGGCCGGGCTCGGCCGTGGCCAAGCCGCGGCCGAGACCACCTCCAGAGCGTGGCCAAATGCGCGGCCAATTTTGGCCTCGCATTTGGCCTTTTGCGCGTTTACACTGAAATGAAGGAGAGCCTCGCACTGTAAACGGGGTCCTAATGTCCACTCTCTGCTCTCCTTGGGTCAAGCTATGACCTCACAGCCCTCCACCCAAACAAAGTGGCAGTAAAAGTGACATAGGACTGTGCGTCAGTGGATTGGAATTTAAAGTTAAAATATATCTTTGGAAAGGGTCCTAAACCCAATAAACAGAGAAGTTTTCCTCTCCTCACTTCATATTGGGATCTTTGACAACGGGAAAGCATCGAGATATTGTGCAGCAGAATTCGCGAGAGTCAGCTATCTTCGTCTCCGGCAGGGGTAAGTTATCTTCTTTGTCAAGCTTAAACTGTGAAGTCTAGTTCGAGTCTAGTATGTTGTCCATATAGTGTTAGGATTATCTATGAGCTGCTACTCGTGCTATAGATCAGTGATAACATTGCTGCTATTTCAAATTGAGTTGAAATAGGGGTCCTCTGTTATGTTGAACAGAGTGATGCGAGTGTGCGTGGGCACATCATGAGATTTCATTATCGTTCATATATAACTGGCTTCTGAAATGTATGGCTCAAACCTGCCTCAGACTCAGATTGGTTGATATGACATTGTTTATCGATTATCAAGCTCCTACATCATGTGAGTGGACGTTGAGTTAAGTTGAGTTGACAAATAGGAAGAACTTGCTGGAAAAGCTGGTTAATTTGACAATTTGAAGATGTATGTTCATTGCTGCTTTCACAACATCTTGATTGGTGACATTGTGTGTGTGACGACATTGCGGAGTAAACACTCGTGAATGTAATATTCTAGTCATATTGGTGTATGCAATAGATAGGATACCCCCCTCTCTCTCTTCCTTTCCCTATTTCCATATCTTGCCTACTGAAGATGATAAGAGTGTTTAACGGTATGAGGCCCAGTATTGAATGTATACTGTTGGTTCTTTGAACGAATTGAATCTTGCTTTATTATGTTGAGTTAAAGAGAATATTGGATAGTAATATCGGTTATTGCTGACTGAGTTGCAATCATGCTAACTTCTTTACATGTGGTATCTGTTAACTACTTGTACATTTGCCAATAATTCTGCTTTAGATGCATTATTCTGATATATGTGACTACTTGCTCAATTAGTGAGATATCTATGAACTTCGAGAGCATTGTAGAACAATTCATTCTAGCCAGAAACAATGTGACATCAAAATTCTAGAAAACACAGCAAATTCATTTTAACCTAGTGAACAGACTTTGGACCTAAGGTCATTCAATCCTCTCTGGTCAGTGAGAGGGCATTCTTGACACATTTATGACCTAGGCGCTTTCACATGAAACACCTGTTAGAAACCACTAGCGCTACAGTTAAGCCAATATAAACGCTTTCACATCGGAGTCTGTACCAGAACCTTCTGACATAAAGTTAACTCTTTGGACTGTATAGAGAAACCTAATGCGAATTAGATATTTGTTACTGTGTACTTATAACGGAAGAGCTATAATCATGCAGTTGAAACAAATACTCGATGAGCATAGCGTGAATTATCAGCAATTACCTATTCACTGTTGAAATGTCAATAATCAACGACTAGGTGCCAATTACAAGATGCAGTAATTATACTAAGAATGCCGATATACATGTAAATGCGGCATTTGGAGAAGCATCACGATTAAGAATGAACACAACTGAATTAAGACTGTGTATGCTATGTTAACAAACCTCATTGCCTAATGCCAAATGTATTCAATGATAATACAAATGTACTCATTATCCCTTGTACGTAATGTTTACATCTTTCAGGGTCGGTTCAGTTATGAGCAGAACCTGCGAATACAAAAGAACATCAGTAACCAACATTGCGAGTTCCGGCTCCATTTGTTGCTCGTTACACTAGTATGATAATGATATGCAGATGTCATAACTAGGAAACGGGACAGCTAGCATGCATCGACTGAGCTAAATGTGTACAGCTTTCCTTGTGAAATCGCACATGAAAGATGTTACTGGGAGGATTAATTTTTGCAAATTAAAACGCAGTTTTAGTGTGATGTATTTTCAGATTTCTACAGGTTGGTTTAGGAAATTATAGCTTTGGAAAGGTACACTGTCCCTCCATGCCATGACCATTGACCTTGTGGTGACCATCCACTCCCCAAGAGACATCTACCATCCAAGTTTGGTCACAAATGGAGTTATGGATCAAAAGTTATGACCCATAATAGAAATGCGCCATAAAAACTTAACACTGGGCTCTAAAAGTTCGTTGACCCCTGCTTGTGACCTTTGACCTTGTGGTGACCATCCACTCCCCAAGGGACATCTACTATCCAAGTTTGGTCACAAATGGAGTTATGGATCAAAAGTTATGACCCATAATAGAAATGCGCCATAAAAACTTAACATTGGGCTCTAAAAGTTCATTGACCCCTTCCTGTGAGCTTTGACCTTGAGGTGACCCTCATATATGGAAAAATGTGAAACTTTGTATGACCCCTCATCCCTCAAAGTTTTATTGCAATTGAAGCCCAGAGTAAAGAGTTGTTGAAGTTTTTGTAGCGTTACGGACAGATGACGGACGGACGGACGGACGGACGGACAGACGACGGACGGACAGACGCCACAGGCGATCCCTTATATCCCTTTCATAAACTCATCCTCCAATTATCCGCCTAAGAATTATGCGGACATTTCAATAAAAAATGCGTTCACAAACTCTGAAAATTATCCGCATTATTTTTACGAGCGCCCGTCCTGAAAAAGGCGGATAATCGTCATGGTGACTGCATACGTCCCTCCTGCGGGAAAGACAGGTGACGTTTTGACCGCACCCCGGCAATTATCCGCATAACTTTGGATTTGCGTTCACAAACTCCAAATCTGGTCCCGATGCTGCTATTATGCGGATAATAGAAGGGTCGAAAAAAGCGGATAATTCTTCCCCCGCTCCGATTTTACGACCAAATGATGCGGATATTATCCGCATAATTGAGTTTATGAAAGGGGTATTAGTCTCCCCTCACCTCCGGTGGGCTTGACAAAAACAACTCACTGGCATCTTTAATCTTGTGTTGGAATGGACTGGCCTCTCCATATACATACAATTTCTGAGAGCTATCCAGAGAAACATATTTTTCTCCCTTGGCTTGCCTGCTGTGACGTTCACTACACCTCAGCTTCCTGCCAGCTGATATATTTGGGCAATTCCACGGTATGTAGGACACAGATGCTGAAAATTCAAAATGATATTTGTTTCAAACACCATACATTTTCAGACAATACTTGAGTTGAAGTTTTAAGAATCATTATGTTTTTCAATAAAAGCGGCCATTTTGATTTTCAAAATGGCTGCCAAAATATGCCTATAACTCAGTGGTAAGAAAGAGTGTTTTGTCACATAATTTACCCTCTGTATATCCACTTTACTATCCCTCTAAACAACAATCTTTTATATGCATGCAGTTACCAGACTAGTCTTTTACCACATGATAGAAAGAAAAAGCTGGTTGCTTTAAAGAATTTCATAAAACCTTTTAATTAGTTTGACAATGATGGATGTAACGTCAGTTACCAAAAACAAGGAATTTTTAACTTTATTCATCAAAGAAAGTGAGCTGTATGATGTAACTTAGGATTTCTAATGTATGCCCATATGCCTTCCTTTCAATACCAGAAAATAAGGAAACTTGGCATACTGGAGAATCAAATGAACACATCAAAATGTGTAACGTCAGTTACCGAAACGTCATATACCAGTATGTAACGTCAGTTACCATGACAGTAATTATAACTTAGGCAAATTTTTTGACTTTAGGCCATTTCAATACATCTGGGAAGTCAAAGGTTATCAACAAAGAGCAGCAATCCCTTTGATAGGGAATGATGTCTCATCACCATGGTACACTGTATGTCCACGGATACATTTTTTTTTGTTCACTTAATCTTATCTATTTATTTATCATATTTTTTCTTTGGTGGGGGGGGGGGGGGCTTGAGCTTTTGATTTTCGGCTCGGCACAAGTTTACGGTTAAATCATCTGGAAGTTTAGGTTTACCACATGCAATATATATGCACTCAAATTACTATACAGTACTCACTGTCCTACGGGATGATAAAGCTACCAAATTTGTAGGCCTAATCAATGATGTGGTTGCGTGGTAACCACCTTTTTCTATTAAAAAGCTTGTGTACAGCTGTATACCAACAGTTTTACAATCTTTACTAATGACTACTTTTGCAAGCATTTTTCTTTTTTTTCTGGAAGCTTAGTGGAGTTTCTACCACAAGACAAATGCAGGAACAGAAATATATTTCTTCGCTTGCACTTAAATGTGTGGTTTAGTTAATATGGCACATCTTGAAATCGTACATAAGCAGGCCTGACATAAGGCATGTACTGTCATTACTGTTTGAAACTAACACTGATGTTGCTCAGAGTGAGAGGTGATTCTTGGGTAAAATAAAAAACTGTTCATATTTGTTGATTACTTTATTTCATTCATGCAGGGACATTTTTGTAATACATTATAATTATGAACAGGAAGATTTGTTTATATTCATTGATCTTAGAATTCTTTCGGTGCAAAGTCCTATTTCTTGGTATCTGGGATGTATTTGCAAGCCTTGATATACCAGTGAAAAGGAAAAGAAAAACAATTACATTCCTTCAAGAAAGGAATAAACAAATAATGCCCTTTTGACCAAAAAAAGCATGTTTCTTCTTCACAGAAAAAATATTAAAAGTGTAACACTATTCATTTAAATCATTATTGATAATGGAGATCATTTTTTTTTTTATTTGTGGCCCTAACAATGCCTTGAGGGAGAAGGAGTAAAATAAAGAATAGAACCACAGTAGATTTCATACATATTTATGAATATTTTTGTTTGTATGTGTTTTTTCCCCATGACCTGAAAGATATATATATTTTGTCACACACAAAAACATCTGTGTTTTGTGTAGTACTGCAGGGCATTATGGGTGGGGTACTCTAGATAGAAACTTTCCTGTTCATCAAAAAAAAAAAAACACAAAAAAAACCTTAGTTATGTCAATATTTATACTTGGAACTGCTGAATCTAAATGGCTCTGTGTAATCATAACTGTTGAATAAGCATTCAATCTTAAGACAAATGTCAAGAAATGTCGTCTGGTGCATTTACATTATTTTTGCTCAACTGTGCTATGGCGTGGGGGGGGGGGAGCTTGCCCTCTAAGGGCCCCACCCCATTTTTGTCTTTAGATTTTGTTTTAATTTGTTAAAGTAAATGCCTGGGATTGTTACTGGTATACTGCAGCAGTATAATAACCTGTTAAATAAATTAGTTCTTTGTAAACCCCATAGCAAAAGTATGTGTAACGTCAGTTACGTAACGTCAGTTACTGACATGTTTACCTTTAAGTTTTCATAAAACATAAAGAAAATGGACTAATGTTTCATTTCATTTGGGTATTTATAATTGATGAACCAAGGTATGATTCCATAACAAACAAATCACTATGAAAGGTCAGAATTATAAAATATAACAAAACTATTCCTAATCATGATTTTCTATGTGTAAACCCTATGGCAAATGTAAGCGTAACGTCAGTTACGTAACGTCAGTTACCGTCATGCCTTCACTGAAATTGGCATGGCGCTAAAAGGAAATATCTAAAGTGCACATTATTTTGCACACCTGTTCCTAAGAACCTAGGTATATTGCCATATTAAACACATAAAGTTTAGAAGTCAGGGACATGAGATATTTCCATTTAAATCTACACCATAATTTCCCATGTCCTTTTTCCGTAACGTCAGTTACCGACACATTTTCACTTGCTATGTGATAAGAAATGCAGTTTGTGAAAAAAACTTTCCACCTATTTCTTCATTCCCATGAACTCATTCATCAATGCTAATTACAAGCCCCGGGTGCTTTCATTCACAGAACTACAACATAAACAATTTTATGAAAATCCTTACGCGTAACGTCAGTTACCGTGGAATTGCCCATTTGTTATGACAAGTGCTCTACAGCTGATACTTGTGCAGTGCTATTGTTTTGGAGAGGTATCCTGTCCACTGCTGTCAGCATAAGATCTATGGCTTATCACTTGATCTGTATGTGTACAGTGCATTGATGGCATTGCATTTTGTATCATCAAAGGTCATGCATCGCATACATCTCACACAGTTCAGCACAATATCAGGTTACACCAAAACAAATGACTTGAAGAGTGGTGCAGTGTACACCATCACACAATATGCACTGAAAACATCCAAAGGTAAATCCTACAAGAGAAAGTATTGATAATGGTGTCATGCTGAACATCACCTGGTGTTTGTGTAAAATAGGCCTATAGGGCACATATTACAAGATCACCCATTCCTTGGCAAGACAGCGAAGCACTGTCATGTTCTATCATTTGCAACAAAGGATGACATAAAACACAAAACAACAAATTGCCATTGCTCTACTAAACTTTACAGATTACAGAATGCTAATACAATGTACATGTATGTAGACCTCTTACTCACTATGGCAAAGCATTGCTAAAGAATACTCAATGGTAAACCATACCATGAGTTCACACAACAAATACAGTTTTTTTGTAAGGTTCATCCATCGTCTATGACTAATCACAAGATCCAAATTTTGTCATGTCAACATTGTGACATCCCTTACTCAAACTTCCCTCTTTTTGATATATACCCGGATATCTACATGCATAGATGGAGCTGAAAAAAGATGCTTTTATGTGTTTAAAAAGAAAAGGAATCGACATTTCAGTACAATACAGTCTTATAGTTTTCAATACTAACTCTGAAAATCAGGAAATTGTACAAAATTATCTGTGATTATGGACTACAAGTTCACACGATTTGCCACTGGCAGCATGACTCGGTCTAGGCACAAGGTGATTCATCTTAATATGGGTGCTATAAATATCAGAGCAAGGCATGTTCATGAGAAAAGAAGCACTTTGTTAATCACTCAATTCTGTTGCAACTATCATTTGCAATTATTGTATTTTTGTATTTCACTTCCTCTATTTTGTCTAGTTCCTGTATCAACTGGTATAAGAAAAAAAGATAGCATTTTAAATGTCAATCAAAATCATTCATCCACTTTTAACCTCTAAGACTATGAACAAGTGTATGTGTTGTCAATTCAAGGAAATAAATTGTGTCCAATTCAGATCTCACCTTGTACTCAATGTTTCCTTCTGCAGCCTGTTCAAAATAAAGAAAACAGAGTAATGTTATGAATCACATGGGTAACTCCCTGTTAAAGGGTGTGTACAGTTCTGGTCGAGGTGAGGATTTAGCATTTTGTCTGTGAGAAAATCAATAAAAAAATATGCTGTAAAGTTCATATGCATTGTGAATATGCTCATTTTAAGGCATTATGGCTACTTCTAGAATCAGGTCATGGTCAAACGATGTGGATATGATTTTAGATACTATTTGGAGCTTAAAATAGAACAAAAATGGAAGATGATTTGCAACTATCAGCTAAGGCATTATTAATAATCAAATGTCAGATGCAAGTTGGTAAAAACATCATGAATATTTGAAATTTGAACGATTATCAATTTTATGTTTTTCAGCTGTATTTTCAACGTCATTATCATGTTCCACATATCAGTTCATACCAGATCCTCTAAATACTTGTTACAGACTACCAATACTACAAATACAACCATTCTCAGGCATTCTGTCTGAGAGAAAATTGATTTTGAAATATGGTATAAATCTTATGTGTTGGGAATATGCTAATATTATAGAATTTACAGCTATTTTCAGAACAATGTCAAGGTCAAAAGATCTGGAGATGACTTGAAATATTATTTGTAGCTTGAAATAGAATAAAAATGGAGCATGATTTGCAGTTTTCAGCTTAAAGTCACCATTAATATAGAAAGGGCACACAACTAAAAATCAATGTAAACACACTTTAACACCATTATGGTTACAGAAAATTGATCGATTGTTTTTTTGTGATTTTCAGCTGCATTTTCAAGGTCATTGCCAATAAGACTCAACGATTTGTGATGTACAATTGTATACCCTTTTGGTACTACTTACAGACTATCATCCCAGAAGATACCATTGTGTCTTGGCACTTCATCTCTTATTTATCACAATTTGAAATGTGCTTAAAATCTCACATGTCATTTTACATTAATTTTTAGATGTTTATGACCATTTTTTAATGCATAAACCAGCTATTAAACATTTCTGAAACCAAATTTTTTTCATAACCCATGAAAATATAGGTAAATGTCTATCAATACACAAAAATTGGTGTCGCTCCTCGATGGGACTAGTGGTGATTTGTGACCTTGAACTTGGCAACTTTTTGAAAAAATCCAACTGTGAGGGCGCCCTATGAGAAAACGATGCATACTTTTTGGCCGTGTTTTGGTAGGTCTGTAGAACAAGTAAGAGTCTTTAAATATGCATAATATTGGGTTCTAAGCTAATTGAATTTTGAAGTTATCAGCTTCCAAACATGCACCCAAAAATGTTAGCTTTGACGCTTAACACCATTTTTGGTGACCTCTTGCGCAATAGCGGAAAGTCATATCCGCGCCATAATATTATGCGCATGTTAGGATCATAAAGTTCTTCCAGTTTACAGAAAATGAGCAATGTAACTCATCTAACTTGGCTGCAGCAGTCAATCAAAAATAGCAAATTTTATTTAAACTCGATTGTTCGACCACGCATTGGTTGCTAAGGGAGGCTGTATCTTAGCAACCGTTTGCCCTTGGGGCAAAATATTTCAGAATCTTCCGTCAGACATTTGGTGCGAGTTTAAAGAAAATCGAAGGGGGTCGGGTTAACAGCATTGGTTGATTTGACGTGGATTGACCCAGGGGGGTATCCCCCCCCCCCCCCCCCAAACACCCTTCCTGCGTTCGGTCACTTTTTTTTTTCTTTGTCGTCACAAGGATGCTGATGGGGATGCTTCAAATTTCAACCGATCCCTGTAAACTGTTGTCACTCTTCTGCGATCTGATAGACTGGGATAGATAGGGGACCAGATCATGATCTAGTGGAACAGGGGCTGAAGTTCATCATTCAAAGGTGGTATTTCTATATGTTATTCAAATATGAAAGGTATTCCATTTTCCTTTTTGTATTTCACAAACAAACAATCCTGGTATTTTCATGATTAAATATGGGGCCTAATAATGTTGAGCTTAGTGTTTTTCCTCTAAGAGTGCTCTAAATATAAAATGCAAATTTTGAACATGATTTCTTTTTCAAGACCTTTTTTTTAATACTAGCTTCCACTCATCCCCTACCCCAGTCTGTTGCTTTAATTTTGCTTCATCTTCACAAGGCAAGGATGTTGTTGGGATCCCTACTACGCTTTTGCTTCTCTTTCCCTATCTCAATCTAACATTACGACATAGAATTAATTTACACTTCTACCAGACCAGCACAGCTCAGGTAGGTATGAGGTCACTGCACTGCCACTATATTAAATAGATTCTATCCCTCGTTTGCTTTTTGTGGTGAATAGGTTCTAGGAGAGTTTATCGTATCACCGGATCCTTTTTTTTTTTTTTTTGTGGCTCTGAATTCCGTACTCAGAGGACGAAATTTCCACCAAAAATAGCACGAGTTATTCACACAGTCCTGAAAATTACAAATTCAGTAAAATTATGAAAATCATTCACTCCGATTTTAGGAAAATAGACTTCAAATATACCCCTCTCCAAACAGTTGTCTTTTGCGCAGTGTAAAATCGCATTGTAATTCCAGACACAATTTTCGTAATGAAATAATCAACGTCTTTCGCACCATGTCCTTGCACCAGAATCACAATTCATCCCATGAAACACCGTATACATTCTTACCGAGCAGACAACAAAGAAAAAATCGGCATATGAGGTTCAAATTTCGTAGTTTACGGTAAAATGTCTATCTTGAACATTTCGTACAGTTCACGCAATAGAAAAATCGACAACTTCTATTTTACGTGCTTTGTCTATGGGAGCGTGAGTGATGAGTTGCGGGCCCCTTCCTTAGCGCACAACTAATGCATCGTTTGTGTTGTGTTTGAGGACGATTGCTGCAAATTTCCGGTATCGATCAGTGAACTTGTGGTTCTATTGGAATCTTCAGCGTTTTTGCTGTATGTGAGTGGGATTTCATAGAATTTCAGTGACGAAATGTGATTAAAACATGCATAAATATTAACTATAATAAGGTGCGGGTCACTAAACTTTATAAACCCAAGGTAAAATGTGAATTCCTTCGCATTTTTACATTCTTAATTTTTCTTCTTCTTCTATAATCTTCAAAGGGCTATAAACTGCAGCCTATCACGAAGATGAATACAACTTGTGTGCACGATGAGAGGAGGGGTGTGGGCTTAATCACAAGGTGTGATTTTAAGGTGGGTCATTAAGAGCTCCTTGAACTGCTCAGGTGAGACTGCACAAACTACAGAGCTTGGAAGTTTGTTCCACTCAGGTATGGATCTCTGGGCAAATGCAAATTTGTCGGTGTTGCCCCTGGGGCGGTACAGGATATGTTTGGAAGCACATGTCGTGATTTTTCCTAGTTTTAGACGAGTTGATTGTGAAAAATGTATCTGGATGAATTGCAACGAAGTCGTCCATGATTCTGTACATGATTTTTTGTCGCGTTTTTTTGCGATTTCGGTCTACACAATGCTCTGTGAGCATTGGTGAGGCTCATCAGTCTATCAAATTAATAGTCTCATGCATATTGAATGTCATTGGTACACAAAATGAAAATGTGCGTGTCCGAAATTACCATGCTGTCCGGTAATAAAACCATATCTGTATTTTACGTTGCACCGGTATTTAAGAAATAACGTAGGGTCTAAACATTTATCGCTTGACATGCACTGAAATTTCTCATGATGGTTTTAGCAGTTTACACTAATTACACTTCATTAACGGTTGATTAATGTTAGGTGTACGTGGTAGGCCTAACGTTAAACTGTTGGTTACAATCACTGTGCTTCCCAGACCAGCCCCATTAAATTTGCAGGTCTAGAAATCTAACGTTAGACAGACTTTCTTGTAATTTGTATATTGATACAATGGGCGCTAGAGCGCCGATACAATGTATTCTTATGCGAGTTACCAATACATATCAATTATCATTAGGGCCTACTAATGAATGTTAGATTGATGTCTGTTACCAGTCTGTATGTAGCCTTGCCTTGTCTACAATCTACATGAATGAAACGAACTGGCTTACTTCGGGCGGCAGATTGCTCATGGAGCAGGCTGAGACTTCTACTTTATCCTGACTGCACATGAAGTCCGATAAATTCCAGCTGATGTCCATAGTTCTACAATAAACAACTCAATCACAGGAAATGCAGAACTTTGGCTACGTGGGCCTGCGCCCATGAAGTGGAGCTGGAGAACCCCGGAGCCGGAAAATCAGCTGTCCAACTGGCGTCTTTCGTCTTCGCGGGCTGGTGCTTTTGGCTGGCTACATGGGATGGGATGTTCACACGTATTATACACACACACACGTACACTCAATGCAGCAGGGTCTTCGCAACGATACGCTGTGTTTGTCGCGGCCGCCGAAGTCGCTAGTCGGGCATACAGTACACACTACGAGCTAGCTGAACGGGGTTTGTGAGGACTCCACTCAACAAAACACAACAATAAACAGCAGCAATGACTGGTGTGATTCGCCGGCAGGAGGCGGGAGGCGGGGCCGGCCCCGGCTCCCTGACTTGACGGCCGGCGGTCGGTGTTACTGGCGATTTCATCATTCTCCTCATTATCTGTGATTGATTGAATTCGTAAACTACTGCCCTTGTCATAAAATACTGGAGCAGCTAGGTAGCATCAACTTTCTATCTGTGGCGCAATAATGGGATTATACTAACTAGTTCTACATGTTCAGGGGCGTCACCAGAAAATGTCAGTACAGTTTTCTTTTTAAGTTCAATTTTTAACATGAAATTACGGGCTAAATCGTTATAATGAAATTTTGATTCTGTTTGCACCGCTGGGTCTTTAAGAATTAAACAACATATAAAAAAAATAAGAAACCGGTACAATGCCCTGACGGCCAGCGGTCGGTGTTACTGGCGATTTCATCATTCTACTCATTATCTGTGATTGATCGAATGCGTTTTGACACTACATGTAACCTGCGAGATTCTTTTGTTTATTGGATTTATTGGTGCCTGTATCATCATGTAGTATATACACTATAGTGGTACGTTAAACCAGGGAGGTGCTAGAGAAGGAGAGACAACTACTGCTCTCCTTAGACGTAAGTCATGCGTTCAACTACAGGTGTTACCCATGTGCTTTGACAAAAGAGAGCATCAATAATCGGGACTAGCGCTCTCACATCTAGTTAGAAATACTTGCCCCTACTGCAATTCGCTCTCTCTTTCAACATGATGCTGTTTGATGGCAACAATGAATTTATGTACCTTGAATTGGAGTGGCGAATCAAAATGCAGTGTAAAACTGACAATTTTAACAGCAAATAGTTTAAAAGCACGCTGGAACACGCTTTAGCGGAGTACTTTATTTGAAAGATCAAAATATCCCAGATTAAAAGATAGAAAACTAACATGCGGAAATGTGCGCATTATAGAAAAATATGAGGTTTTTTTAAGAGGGTCTATTATTTTAATTTCATTTCGATATGCGCATTACGTAGAAACTGGAAATACACGTTTATGATATTGAATTCTTTCCTACACTATTCTAAATAAATTCGTGTATTTCATTTCAAATTTTACGGTGAAATAAAGCTTGTAACAGTTAATTCAACGAAAGGTGAAATGCGTTCTTTGTCTCTGAACTTTGTCTTGCAGCTAGAGCGGTGCCGAGCATGACTTCAAAGCGTAGTGGAATGCTAGACATCCCATTGTGATGCCTTGAAGCCAGACATGTGTTTGCATGAATTACGAAGAGTTGCCACTCCACCTGTAACACCTCCCTGGTTAAACATAGTGGAAAAAATACTGTAAAGGACTATGATTATAACATATGGGGGGGGGGGGGGGTGACGGTGTGAGATCCTCGGCAAGGGAGGGTGTGGGAGGGGGATGCCCCCTCCCACGGTAGGGACTTTTTGTAAAAACAGAGTATAAAAGTCGCGTTTATAGGGCATTTTAAATCAAATCAATTTCTAGGGAATTAAACATCATAAAAAAATCACTGTGAAGGACTATGACTATAACATATGGGGGTACATTATGTGACGGTGTGAGATCCTCGGCGAGGGAGTGAAGCGACCGTGCGGGGGAGGGGGACACTCCCTCCCACGGTAGGGGCTTTTTGTAAAACCAGAGTACAAAAGTCGCATTTGTAGAGCATTTTAAAAGCAAATTTCTCGGGTATTAAACAGTAAAAAAAACAAACAAAAAACAACAATTGCTGACAAGAGTCCCATTAACACACAGGTCCTTGGTTTCCACCATAGATGCGTATGTGTGTATGTGTGTGGGGAGGGGTGTGTGTGTGTGTGTTTTAAATGGAGTGCATGTTGAGAACTAGGAAAAGGAGTTACCACAGACAACATAGAAATCAATCACTTACGAACATTGACATAACGCATAATAAAAAGTTTTGTACTAGCCAAAATATACTGCATCAATAAGACAACCATTGATTTTGAAACTCTTATTTATAATACTTCAGGCAATAAATATATTTACAAGATATCACCATCAAATGACATTTGCATGTGATATGTACAAAATACTGAATAAAATATTTAAAGATACACACATTTGTACACATGGAAGATTGATTTATGTGTTAAAGCTCATATATACCAGTTATGTCAAATATAAATGCCTACTTGAAATGTGTGGCTATATTTCTATTTATCAAATTTACTCGTGGGTAAGTTATCACATAACCCATCACAAACACCTGGGGCCCGTTTCATAAACTTGTCATCAGTGACAAGTTGTCATAGATGTGACAAGCTACAGAAATCCTTGCATCTGATTGGCTGAGAGCAAATTTGTCATAGAAATATGGCAGTTGTCACTAATAACAAGTTTTATGAAACGGGCCCCTGATCTATGAATTCATTGGTCCATCATTTTAATTACATCAAAGTCAGATGTATAAAATACCTCGATTGAAAGGCATCAGTGGACTATCGTAAGTAAAAATGTAAAAATAGTTGCTATGTTTTTACAAATATTGTGTGAATTATTAGATAATATACCTTATATTTATATTCCCCCCCCCCCCCAATTGTTGAACCATGACATACTCTGATGGAACATTTTCAGTCATTGCCAAAGGAGGAAGGAAAGATGCTCGAAAACTGGTCTCCTAAACCCTTCCGAGATCATTGGTTCAGAATTCCATTTTATATACCACACAATGTACAATATTAAATGGGTTAGTCAAATACCGGTTAGTGATTGGCTAAACACAGTCGTGTGATGGAGGCACATTGGTTATGTTTGCCCATGGGCAGAACATTTTTGTAATGTTCTCCCATGGGCAGAACATTTTTGTAATGTTCTCCCATGGGCAGAACATTTTTGTAATGTTCTCCCATGGGAAAACATTTTCACATAACAAATGACAAACGATACCAAACGATCATATTTTTCACGCAATCGATATGATAAATTTGCCTATCCCATACAATGTGAAAAAGCAGATGAACGATTATTGTAATGCATACAAAAGTGTGATTTGAAGGACCCGCGTGCACAGTGAATTTGACTAACCCATATGAAATAACAGATGATGACTTTTGTTGTCGGGAACATGTACCAAACGTTCCACCCTGAGGGTTTGAAATGCTATTTCGGGAGGCTATAAGTCCCTCGACTTTGTCTCGGGACTTATAACCTCCCTCAATAGCATTTCAAATCCTTAGGATGGAACATTCAGTATGTTCCCTCCCCCGCCAGTCATCATCTATATAATGTACTTGCCAGTGGTAATGGCAAGAGTCAAACCCTCGAACATATGCATATATGACTCTGATGTATATAGACCACTTTTTCTTTGCATACATGTAATTGTAGTTCCCAGTGAAACATACAGCATCAAAACAGACATTCAGTGTTCCGTATAGTTTCTGCTCTATTTAAACACACCCAGAGAACAGCACAGTATTTTTACAAATATTACGGTCCCAGAACAAAGTCTGCATTTTTACACAATCACACAGTCAACCCCAGCACATTGCTCATGTAAATTATGGGGAGGCTAATTTACAGGATGGAATGCTTAACCCTATTTTAACTGGGCTATTTGAGACCAAGTTTTTACGGGGGGGGGGGGGGGGGGGGAAATTGGGTTGGGGGGGTGTTCAATTTGACCCCCCCCCCTTCAGATCTCGGCTGCCGATCGCGCAATTGCCACAAAATTTTGCCTGAAGATAGAGCCGGATGTCAACTACAAGATTACATGGTCATACAATAAAAAAAATATTGGCTTTCTATTTTTAGTAAATTAATGCAAATCTATGCATGAATCATATTTTCACCTATAACTCCATTAAAATGACAGAAGGATCGCGAAATTTTTGTGTCAGAGTTCCTCAAGACACATCAAACAATTTTCTTTAAAAAAAATAGCAAAATCAAAATCAATTTCTTTTGCTTTTTATTGTTTTGTTAATTTCTTATGTATTTTATTGGTTTTTCGACCTTTTGTTTTCTATTATTTTTTGGCCAAAATTTGTTGTGGGCACTTTTCCAAACTTATCTACATTAGAATTGATTAATTTCTATGGTTAAAAGTTGAAATAATCTAATTTATATCAATTTAACAAAAAAACACAATTTGCATTGGATTTGCACACGATATAATGAATTTGAGCCGTTTTTGGGTTGACATGCATACGCAAAACATTATGTAACTTCAGAACAGTGTACCTGGACGTCGCACATTTGGTCTCAAAATATGCGGAAGACTTCAATGAAAAAATTCATGAAATGACGCGGCAAAATCATTGCGCGTTGCGGAATCGTGGCGCGAAGCATCGAGGGGGGGTCAAATTGACCACCCCCCCCCCCCAGTTGGAATAGGGTTAATGCATTATGAGACTAAATTAGAATGTACAAAAACAGATTGCACAATACAAAATATGAATTTATCACAATCTAAATTTTGCAAACATGCAATCTAGGTTTCAGTGCATGGCCATGTACTTCATTTCACAGTAATACTATTTCATGACACTGTGACTATGATTAGAAAAGATGTTAATAATCATGACACTGAATTCATGCGAAAGGTACAGAGACTGCACAATTTTGTAGCATTGCATTAAAGTTTTCTCTTTCATTTATGTTACATCAATGATTCAAATATATATCACAAGTGTGGAATGTTTCAAGTATGAAGATGAATACTTAATGAGACAAAGAACAGACACTTTGATCAAATGATGTGCATGTCAGACAATGGATTTCTGCTGCCACATGTAAAAAAAAAAAAAAACAACAACTAAAAAACAAAAACAACTCTAATGTGTTACATAAATATTCCAACATATTTTCAATTGCGGAATTAAATGCATTTTGCATTTTGTACAAAGGAGCAAGGCAGATGATGACACTTAAACTTATTCCCATACTTGAAATACACATAAATTTGTAAATTATTGCATTGGAAGACAGAACAAGATAATGAATTAGCAGTGTAAATATCATACCAGCCATTTTTTTTTTTTCAATAGCTGTAAACTTTTCATAAATCCTCTAACCCTATGGCCCAAATCTTTGTGCAGTACTGCATTGATATATATATATCTAGTTTCATTGAATTAATGTATTGAGTAATCTCAAAGGTATGGAGAAAAAGGGAAGTTTCAGCATTAAATAGTAGTAAAATTTTAGCACTTTATCTGACTTTTGACCCTTCACAACCAAAATTATATTTTATGAAAAAAGAAGAAGGTGTCAATTTCATCATAATCATATGACCTTTGATTACTCAGCAAAAATAACTTCATATCCCATGTAGCTCGTTTTCTTGAATGTACATTGTAATTCTATTTACTGTTTCTGCATTACACATACTGGTGACAATGAATAAAGATAGAAGTGCTAATTTGTCATGAGCATTCACAAGAGAAGTGAAAGATGTGGACACTATTTAGTCCAGGCGCAGGGACCCAGGAAAAATGACTTCGTTCAACCCACCCCGCAGAAAAGGTTTGACTGCATAGGGTGGTCGGTTAGACTCTCTGGAAAACCCCTAGGTAGTATGTGATTCGAAATTGTGGTATCAATAAAATTTTACAGGCCATTTTAGTTGCGACATGACCATATTGTTCGAAAAAGAGTCTGCGCATGTCAAGACTACTACACGCACCACGAGCACTGCTACAGGCGCCAGTGCCAGTGGTGCGTGTAGTAGTCTTAGCGCACGCAGACTTTTTCCTCGGCAAACAAGGGTTTTTGCCTGCAAACTCACTAGCTGGGGTCAGTGTAGTTTAGTTTCTAGTCATTTTTATTTCGTATTTATTTCTTCCGAGTTGCAGCAAGCCGAGTGAGGTTGCATACCAAGCAATTGTGACCCCAAACCGTTCGGGCGTCGCAATCACTTTGTATGCGCCTTCGCTCGGCTTAGCACAATAAAGTGGGCTTCTACACATGCGCAAGCTGCAACTCGGAGAGATGAAAACGAAATAAAAACGACTAGAAACTAGACTGGGATCGGTTACGGCTGGTACTGAAAATTACAACATAATCACAGTTTTTTACAGTTATTTCATGAATAATTCATCAAAACACCGTAAAACCATATATATATATGTTGCTAGAGATGTCAGCAAAACAATGGGATACATTGTAAGTTAAAATATTGTGCATGGTTACCATGGTAACCAGATGTATACAGGTGACTGATAATCCAAAAAATGCCTCCAACTGCTGCAAACTTTGGTATTTTTTGTTCAGTTTTTTTTTTTTTTTTTGTAGATAGATGAATTAAAAACAAACATTTCTATTGATTATTGTTTTAAAAAAAGTTTTTTTCCTGTTGCCATGGCAACCAGTAATATCCAATCAGGATTCAGCTGTCAATACTTAAGAACTGATGCCCATATTTTATTTTACTTTTATATTAAAAGTGACAATTATAAATTGAGAATTACCGTTTACGTAACGTATACATTGACAACCTTGATGAATGGCTGCCATCTTGATTTTGTGTGTGTGTGTTATTTTTGTCACAAAGTATGACACATTAGCAAATTTGACGCCAAATTTCAAGCTTCTATCTCTTTTTGAAAGATACTTTCTGTTCAATCTTATCTCTTAACAATCTACTTTTAAATGATAGCGACCAGCGTCACCCACCACTTGTCATGAAAAGTAGAGGCCGTGTCACACCAGCCTTGCGTGCGACTTGCAAAGAACAATTTTGACTACCCGGAGGTCCCTGTAGATATCCGCACATGACAGTACCTAGCATGTATCTCAAAAGTAGTCGCCCGGAGGTGCGCACGTATATTTTTTTACCCGCAACCGAGTTTAGGCCCTGTCACACCTTTCCGGGCAAACTACTCGGGCTTGTTACGTGTAGGGATTTTCTAGCATACCGGACATTCCTGAGGGCGGAAAAGGATTTGTGCGAGTCAGCGCATGTGTGTTACTTGCTGGACGCGTTATACTTGCGAGTATACTGTGTGACCTTTGTACCAGTGGCGTGGGGGCTGACAACTTAGTGAAGGAATTCCTCTAATGGAATGGCTGAAATCTCACAGAATTTCATTATCTTGGCTGCATACGGGACTGCGAAGTACCTGCGTGGGAATTGCCTGGGAAGTACTGCCGCTAAGGGTCTCCTACTGGCGTTCTGCGTGGACCTCTACGGGCATTCCCGCGACTCACCCGGAAAAAGTTTTGGTCATGCTCAAAACTTGGCTGCAGTTAAATCGGACTTGCGTGAGCACCTCTGGGCAACTACGCGCTAGATACTCTCAGGTGCGGACCAACTGCGGAGAGCTCCGGGGAGTAAATTTGTTTCCCCGCCAGTCAAGCCGCAGAAGTTCCCCCGTACGGTATGACAAGGCATGAATGAAAATTGCAAACACTCTTGTTCGCCCGCTGAAAATCTTCTACGTGCTGGAAACTACCTCCTCGCCACAAGCCCGCGTTATGGTGTGACACGGCCTTAAAGACGTACTGTCACATCCAAGCCTTGCGTGCGACTGGCGAAGAAGAATTTTTGCTACACGGAGGTCCCCGCAGATAACCCGCACATGACAGCACCTAGTATGTATCTCGCCCGTTTAGTAATCCAGAGTTACGTAGTCAAGTTCTATTTACCCGCAATCAATTTGAGGCCCTGCCACACCTTTCCGGGCAACCTACGCAGGCAGTTTACGAGTGGGGATTTTCCAGGACGCAGGAGATTTTATTTTATTTTTTTTTAATTTATATATTTTTTTTTTTTGCGGGCGGAAAAGGCTTAGGTTAGGTTTGGGCGAGTGTCGCGTGTGTCCATCATGCTGAATCTGTGCTACTTAAGCTTGGTTGATTTGCATATAAGAATCTACGGGCAACTTACGTACTTCAAGCAGGCCAACTGCTTGTGACTGCTTGAGGCAGCTACGGGCCTCCTACTTGTGTTCTGCGTGGACCTCTGCAGGCAATCCCCGCGACTCACTCGGAAAAAAGTTTTGCATGGACATGCTCAAAACTTGGCTGCGGGTAAATCGGACTAGCATGCGCACCTCCGGGCAACTACGGGCGAGAAACGTGGTGAGCATACTGTCAGATGCGGACCTTCTGCAAGGAATTCCGGGTAGCAATTTTTTTTCCCCCACAAGTGAACCCGCAAGGCTTCCCCAGGCACGGTTTGACAAGGCCTTGAGTATGCTCAAAACTTGTTCCATGTGAGTCGCGTTTGCCCGCAGAGGTACACGCAGAACACAAGTAGGAGGTCCCAAGTGGTAGCACCTCGCAGGCAGCTCCCACGCAGGTACTTTGCAGTCGCCCGTATGTCGCTCGTAACTGAAAACGATTCGATTTCGAAGCTGTCACGCAAGTCACACGGAATACACGCAAGTACCAGGTAAGTAGCACGCATCTACCAGGTAAGACGCAAGTTCGGAATTCGCCAACATCCTTCTCCGCCCGCAGAAAATTTTTCTGCTTGCTGGAAAATCCATACTCGTTACAAGCCGGCGTAGCTTACCCGGAAAGGTGTGATAGGGTCTTCAGTTTTCATGCACAAACCCTTTTTTGGTCTAAGAAAGTCTGCGCCAAGACTACTACACGCACCACCGGCACTGTACGTCCCGTAGAGCTTCCTGCAAGTGCTAGTGGTGCGTCTAGTAGTCTTGAGATGCGCAGACTTTTTTACGTTTTTGCCAACTAAAAACAATGAAAAATGGCCTGTAAAATTTTATTGATACCACAATTTCGACTCACATACTACCTGGGGGTGTTCCTGGAGGTCCCATCTACCACTCTGTGTGGGCAAACCTTTTCTGCGGGGTGGGTTGAACGAACTCCTTAATTAAGGCCCGTACAGGAATTAGCGCCTTGACTAATTCTTTGTGAGGTGACATCATTCCATTTTTGTTTTGTTTTTTCTTGGCCAGGAGGGTTCCCCATCACTTTCTTTCAATTTCGGAAACATCCATACAAATAATATAAAGGTGCATGAATAATTCAGATTCTCTAATTGGCTTTTACTTTTGATTTGGTAGATGAATCTTTCAATGACATGTTGCATATGTGGAAAGTCTACAAAGGTCTGTTCTGATATGTTGCAATAACACATAGCTTTCCCATTAAACAAGGTAAAAAACCTATAAAGAAAAAGGTCAACACACAATAATAATGATGATAACAGCTAATATTCATTTAGTACCTCTTCCACTGGACAATAACAAATCCCCCCCCCAAAAAAAAAAAAAAATAAATAAATAGAATAAAATAAAACAAAATAAAATAAATAAAATAAAATAAAATAAAAAACAAAAAATAACTAAAAGTAATAGAAGACATCCATACAATACTTCAGAGAGTTATGGGTCTTAAGTTGTGGGTCCTAATTTATGAAGTTTTTACAACAGCAAAGAATACAGACAGGTTTCAAATTCCAGCACCTTTCATACTGCCATTATCATTAAAAAACAACAACAACAACAACAACATCAACAAAAACAGCCAGTGCACAAAGTTTACATCATCTCTGAATCAGAAAGACAGAGTCTGCTAGCCTTTTTGTACTTCCCACATTTATGAGACCCTCTGCAGGCATGTCACGCAGAAATGTCTATATTCTAAGGCGATATTAATGATAAGCTGTCAATGCTTTTAAAAAGTATCTAAATGTCAGTAAATACATTCCCTATTAAAAGTACCTGCAGTCATGCACAAAGTAGACCAATATAAATCATCAGAATTAGTTGCTGCAAGCATTCTCAGACTGCAAACAACTGTCCAATTCACAGCTGTGTCCGAGGAACTATACTACTATCCATCAAAGTGGGACATACAGACAGGCAGACAGAAAACAAATACATGCACTTCACTAGACATGGGTTGATCTGTTAGCAATAAAGCTAGTATGATGATAATTGTGTGCAAGTCTCAGCCTCTTTCTCTCACACAAATGGATGAACACACTTTATTCACACAAGCTGAACAGTAAAGAGATTTGATTGTGCATAGAATGATATATTACTGAATATGTTAACACATATATAATGTTCGAAACCTGTTGTCATTGTTATGTCTGAAATCAGCTTTCTTGGACCCATAGAGAAAGGTAAGAGAATATATAGAAATACATGTATTCTTTTAAGTATGAACAACAACAATCTATGTTTACAAATTAAAATAGATATTCACAGACAGATCATCAATTTGATTTTGAATGCAATTTGTGCTACAAGTTCGTGCTTGAGGTACTTGAGTGATGGCATTTCTGTAATACTGATGTGTTGAGCAAATGGAAATCTTGAGAAAGTCAACAGTAACAGCAACGGCTAATGGCATTACCAGAATCAATGCTGGATGAGGCTGACATGAAATCAATGGGATAGACATTGACTTTGACAGGTTTAAAATTGAAAGTGCACAGCAGACTCCTTAAATGGGAGTCATGCACAAGGCAAACATTCAAAAGTGACTGTGGGCAGGAGACAAGAGAACAGTACAGCAATGCCAGAACAAGGGAAGAATCAATCCCGAGGAAATGTGGAAGACTATTGTAAGGAAGCTAGAAATGCTGTAGGATAACATGAGATGCACACATCAGCATCGTAATTACAATTGTCTGTATAAATCCAACACAAAAATAACACAGAGGTGGCCTGTCGGGGTAATGGTAGGCACTTAAAATCCAACACATAAATAACACAGAGGTGGCCTGTCGGGGTACCGGTAGGCACTTAAAATCAAACACATAAATAATACAGAGGTGGCCTGTCGGGGTACCGGTAGGCACTCAAAATCAAACACAAAAATAACACAGAGGTGGCCTGTAGAGGTACTGGTAGGCACTTGTAACATGCAGGTCCAATGACATGTAAAGTGCATAGAGAAGAATCATTCATGGAGTGATTCAGAGACGGGATGTCTTGGAATGCTGGTGGTCACTAGGACCTGTCACTTGAAGAGATAGAATCACACACCAGTATCAAGATAAGCACGAGGGAGTTAATGATCTAAGTCATCATAAATGATTATCTCCTCTGGCTGAAGTCACACTGCGATCTCTCCTTGGAGGAGAACTGTAGAGAGTTTTTGAATCATTCAGCTGTTGGTGTAGGTGGGCCACTGTACTCTGGTACCTGCAATCAGGAAAGGGAAATGGTGAGTGGAAGAGTAGTAATAATGCCAAAATTTTCATGGAAGAATGAGGAGAGGTGAAAGTGCAGAGTAGACACCACTGAAGAGCTATGGACAAGGCTCCAATTACGTCATCAAGCCATGGCTCAAATTGCTGATGGGCAAAAAACTGCATATGGAGGGCCCCCGCATGCGTGGGCAAGCACGTAAGGGTTACATCCCACGTCTCATCATTGCATACGAGCTAGAGCTTTGCGCTTAAAGGGGATGGCTAGTAACTGATCAGTGGGAATCAGTGGGAATGTTGGGGGATGATTGTTGCAATCTTTGTGGGATTCATTTAAGAGTACATTATATATCTATTGTTGTGTGAAAATTATTTGCTTCAGAATGGCCTCATCTTCAAGTAATGTGCAGTTCAATGTTTCCAGGTTAGCATGCCTGTACAGTGTCGGGGCAATTGTTAACGGGCCGTTAACGATCACCCCGACATCAGTTACTAGCCATCCCCTTTAACGCAGACGTGATTTGTTTTTGCCCCTCAGGCAATGCATTTTTTGACATCATGGAACCTCATCTGTATGAGATACTTGACCTCTCTCAAAGAAAAAAAAAAAAACTACACAAACAAAAATTTTGTAATTTGTGAGACGTATCTAAGTATCTCTCCATAGTATTGTGGCACATGTATTGTACAAGTCAGTTGATGCACAATTCACAAATATTTTCATAGCAACTTTATGCATCTTCACACAGTAATGCATCCAAAAAGGTAACTACCCAACTTCATACCTGATGAACCAATAACTAAGATAACACTGTGTAACATATCACTCATTTAGAAAATTATATATCAATGATATTCATGAAGAAGCAAACAATAAACATGCATTTCCTTACCTGCCATACAAGAACTGTTATTGGACTCAAAGCATAAAATCATGAAATGAAGCAAGTTTCCTATGTGACAATGTCAGAAGTGGAACCTAAAATGTACAGCAGGAATACCTGAAAGCAAGTATTAATAGATCTTAGTAAGTTTCCACGCATGTCTCGACCACGTTATTTGGCATTACCTGTTGTACTTTTCTTCAATGCGCTGACGTTCTCTCTCCAGCTCCTGTGAACACAAACAAATCTCATACTTGATCTACATCCCCAAATGCTCTAAGTGTGGTGCTTCAAGACCAGTAACACAACAAACTACACTCTTAGACAGAGTGACAGTCAGTGAAAGAGTAATAACTGTGAACTTTCTTTTTCTATATAAAGATATCTACTCATTGCATCTTTTTTCTTCTATTTTTTTTTTAATAAACAAAATGGGAAGAATAAAAATGGAACAAACGCTGTACAGTTCAGGGGATCATGATCTAAATTTTGCTGATTTACTCATTCCCTGTACATGATATCTCCAGGCAAGACAGACTGCTATGTATTATCTTCTGATGACAAATATATACTCAGTAATATATGTTAACTAGAAAAATCACGTAAGAATTATCTGAGATTACAGCTGAAAGTCTGACAATGATTATGACAATAAGCAATTGATAGCACATGATAGCCTGCCACCTTTGGCTCAGCCTTTTAAATATGCTCCAAATTTCATTGAATCTGAAATTGGAATCAAATACATCAAAATCCAATGAAATCAAAGTAATTTGATCAGTCTATTGGAGTTATACATGTCACACATTCATGATGGACAGCTGATGAATACTAACTCTTCATTAGCTACGGATACATAACAAGGCATACCTTAAGCCTGTCAAAGGATGCTTTGGGTGATGGTGGTGATGGAGGGGGAAACCGATCAGGTTCTCTCAGTGCCTCAAATGAGCTCTCCACTATCCTTGTACCCTGTGCAGAGACCAAGGTCACATTAAACATTCATGCTCTGACACCCAGGTCATATCGAATGCTTATTAAATTTGTTACAACAGTATCTACAAAAGGAGATACCAGGAAGCTATGATTCTAATTTTGCATTTACTTCTGTTTATATACACATAATCACGTATGTACATCTGGGGAAAGTTTGATTATAGGCTCTGAGGTGTTTCCATGGTGTATGGTTGTTGTGTGCCATAACTCTTTCAGCAATGAAACTTCCATCTTCTGGCAGGAGGAAACTAGATATATCGCTACGGCTACTGATATGCCTCTGCCATAATGCATGGTTCTCCTAATAGGTCTATAGTACAATGTCTTGACAATGTGTGATGACAGTTTCACACAATTGGCAAAATATTAAAATGACAGGTTTGACACAAATGTGCTGAATGTTCACTTTCCTAGAACTAGGTTCAATTGGATGAATGATTAAAATGTCAGAGTGCAGGTATTTGGGGAACTGATGATTTTTACTTGACTTTTGACCCTTTTATAAGTTTATGCATTGAGTAATTTTCAAGGTATTGAGAAAAAGTATAATTTCAGTATCAAATGGGAAAATAGCATTATCTAAACCTGGCCTTTGACCTTTGACCTCACAGTTCCAAAGAGAATCACTGTTAGGTTGAACATGCATAAATATGTAAGTTTCATGATGATACCTTGAGTTACTTTCGAGATATGGAGGAAAAAGTACAATCTAGCACTTTCACTTGACCTTTTACCTTTTGACCTTTGACCTTTTGGCAAGAAACTTCCCCAAAAATATATATTGGGTAATACATGCCATACATCAAGTTAAAAAAAAACAACCTTCAGGCATATTGCATTTTAAGGAAAGTAGTGATATTTTGAGGAGTTGACCTTGCCTTTGACCCCCTGACCTTTGACCCATGATCCCCAACTTCCCTAGATAATCACTGCCCATCGGTACAAGCATATATACTAAGTTCCATGAAGATACCTTGAACCATTTGCGAGATATGGAGAAAAACATGAAATTTCTTTTTTTTTTCACAAAATAACCTGTGACCTTTGACCCTGTGACCCTAAAATCCACACACAGTATTATCCCCCAAGGATATACCCTCATACCAAGTTTGATGTAAAACCACGGTTCTTGAGATATCGACAAAAACAAAATGGGACGGACGGACGTACGGACGGACGGACGACCCGAAAACATAATGCCTCCGGTCACTTCGTTGCGGAGGCATAAAAAAGAATGTCCCATTGTACAATCATATACTCACTGCTCTGATATGGTCTTCCATGTTTTCTACTTGCTTCTCCAGTGACTTCACTGTGTGAGCCCGTTCCAGGTTTTGCAGATGTAAATCTAAAATAAAAAATAAGAACAGCAGAGGAGATAGTATGCAGAAGTGTTATCATAATCTCCATAGAAACAATAATTTCTATTCAACGTATCCCATCATGTAAATCTAGCAAAGATGTCTGTGTGATTCAATTAATTACACATTTTGTTCTCTATTTGCTGATTGGCATGGACATCTCGAAAGAGATGGCCAAATAAGGGTTACCTATACTCCAAATCCCGATCCTATCATTATGATCGTCCTGTTAGACTAAGTCATTGTTTTCCCAGAATGAACTATATCTAAGTAACGCAATGTCAACATTAGGGGATGAAGCATATACTGATAAAGGAAAAAGTAAATCATAACCAAGTGCCTGGGTTAGTTAGAACATTTGGCCAGAGTGCAGCTGCTTATTTGTACAATGCTGCAGCTGAAAATGTAAAAGGTGATGGGAACTAAAAGGAGGTGATGAAGGAAAAAGTGATGACATATGTTGCCAACCGCTGAACATTATGCAAATGTCATTGGAAATAACAGGTAGAAGTGGGGTAAAATTTCACATTGCAAAATTGAGTAATTCACACCTCATGGTATAGAACAGTGGAAATATATACTCCGTTAAACCAATTCCACTATGTGTCTTAACGAAATCTTAGCCAAAGAAATACGAAATGCAGTTTCACTACATCTTTTTATTTTAAGTTGTTGACATATACCAGGGTACCTCCTTAAATGTCTTTTTTTACTGCAAGAAATTGGCTCACTTTAGGAAGAGTTGATTACACTGGTTAGTTCATGCCTGATGGAAGATACTCTCACAGTACCATTCTATGAAACTATTGAATGCCACAGAGTAATATAACCCCCCCCCCCCAAAAAAAAAAAAAAAAAAATAAATAAATAAATAAAATAAAATAAAATAAATAAATAAATAAAATATCCAGAAAAGTAATCTTGGAACAAAAATGTTTCAAGACAGGACTCAAGTATTTTGGGAAAATGCATTCCATATAATGCATATGGGTTTCAGTGAGCTCCATAAATACGGAGCATGTACAGCAATGCTCTTGCACCACAAGAGGAGTAAACACTATGCCAGTGCCAGCAGATCCGTAATATTTTGTTAACCCGTTCCTCCCGCAATTCTCAGAGAGCCTTCAATTCCCTAAAACAAGATTTTCTTTGCAGGTCGACGGAGAATGGACAGGTTAGTAATCCGCCTGAGTGAAAGCAGTCAAGTGGTACATGTACATGTATCTCCTTTGCACGGTCAACTACATGTGCCACTGAACAATGAAAATACTGATCAATCACTAGATATGAATACAGCATGCACAGACGGGCTCAAAATCTCTTTTGTTCTACACAAAGTAGGCACCTGAATGAGGTCAGCGAAAGCGAATTTCTACTGAGCTCAGCCGTGATTGCTATGTACATCTTCATGCGAGTTCTACATCAAAATAAGCTTGCACGACATTGGAAAAAAAGGCAAATAATACTGTGATACACATGATTTTCATACAGAAAGAAAACTGATATTGAGGCATGAAACTCTTATCTTTCTATCAAAGCCATTTTACTGGGCAGCATACCACAAATAAACATGAATTTAGGCCACAAATGCAGGCACTCTTGTCTACATTTTGGAAACCTGGTATACCAGGTTCTGGTACATCAGTTGATGCCATGGGAACCTGGTATACCAGGTTCCCATAAGGAAGGAGTTAACATACTTACTCTGATTCTGTGAAACATCTTGCTTACCTTCCTTCTCTCTCTGGAGACCCCGTAGGAGGTCTTCTGTTACATCTAGCTTGGTTTCGTATGCCACTCTATTGGCCAGTTGCTGTTTCTTTATGTCATCAACCTCGGATCGGCTGCGGTTCAGGTTCTCAGCAAGCCTAAGTCGCTTGTCGGCCTGTCTGCGGACTTCCTCTTGGAGCCAGTACAGTTTGCTCTGGAAAAGAGATGAAACAGTTTGGTCTAATCCATTTTGAGACTGCTATTAAATGACATACTGTAGTGAAATTTTATATTTGAATTATTTGAACTAAAAGTCTCTTTTCACCATGAAATCTTGAAGTTCGAGTCCATGTCCAGTAATAATAGTTAACTCTGACAAGGCAATTTATCTTCATTGGCAAGACTATCCCAGGAGAATTAAAGCCGTAGGTTCTGTGCTTTGAATTGATAATAACAATACTGAAAAGATGGGAGAAAGTGCTAGAATCATCTACACTTCACCTTTCAGCAATTTCCACCATTTGCTCAAATTTGACCACGATATGAGGCACTTACTACAATTTATCATGGAAGATAGGTTTCTTTTAACGGTTAATTCAAAATTGCATAGAAGCAAATTATGAGCCACCGAGAGCAAGTTAAGGAGTATTGTAAAAGTGGATATTTTCGCGCGACTAATTTTTCGTGCTTGGCCGGGTAAGAAGGGTTTCGCGTGCTTATAATTCCGCGGAATCAATACATCACACACAGGAACATATGGCAAAAATATTTGTGTGCTTTTATTTTCATGGTACTGTCTGGTTGCGCGAAATGTGCGGAAATTTCCACACCGCGAAAATTTCCACTTTTACAGTAAGCATCAGTGAAAAACAAAAACAGCACTGACTTCAGTTCTCTCACTCTCAATTGTTAATTTGTAGACCATAGAAAGGTCACATGTGAGATGCAAAATCTGGTAAAAAACAAAACAAAACAAGAAAACAAGGCAACCTCCAAGTGATGCCCTGCACGCATATTGCAATTTGTGATTTTACTGTTTCTCCATGTAGGTTCAGTAATCTTTTGACCTTTGACCTTGTCCATCTAACCAATATTCAAACTTGACCAGCATCTCTAGGTGATGTACATGTGGTGTAAGTTTTGTGGACATAGCACAAAGCTGTGGAAAGTTATTGAGAACACACTCTGTATGACACTCATACCATGGAAAGTTCATTGATATTTTGACCTTTGACCTTGTCAGGATTCACCAGATATTCGAACTTGATCGGCATCTTAAGGTGATGTAAACGTGGTGTGAATTTGGCGGTGACAGCTTGAATCTACAGAAAGTAATTGTGAGTACACCACAATACTATGTTTACAGTGCTAATCAGGTAAGATTCATGGACCATTTGACCTTTGAACTTGTCAGACTTCACCCATTCTTAAACATGACTGACATCTTTAGGTTATGTACCTATGGTGTGAGTTTGGTGGTCATAGCTCAAATCCATGGAAAGTTATTGAGAGTACACCACTATACGGTGTGTGTAGTGCTTTTCAGGGAAAGTTCATTGACATTTTGACCTTTGAACTTGTGGGACTTCACCC
The DNA here is from genome assembly GCF_964275005.1 of Diadema setosum. Classification (NCBI taxonomy): domain Eukaryota; kingdom Metazoa; phylum Echinodermata; class Echinoidea; order Diadematoida; family Diadematidae; genus Diadema; species Diadema setosum. Next base: position 35,219,024 of record NC_092685.1, on the reverse strand, counting down.
ATATATGAATGTGACCGGTATCTTCAGGTTATGTACCTGTGGTGTGAGTTTGTTGGTCATACCTTAAATCTATGGAAAGTTAGAGAGAGCACACCAAATTGTTGATAATGCCGATGCCGACAACATCGATGAAGGAAAAGCAAAGCCTATGTTTCGCTTCTGCTATGCAGGCAAAAAAAGAAAAAAAAAGGTATGCCATGGGAAAGGGCTCAACCTGAAATCTATGCTATTCCAACAGCAATCACCTCCTTATTGTAAGCTCACCTTGAGATCATGCAGCATTGTCTCATGGGATTCATGTGGGCGAGAGAATGGCTGCAGGGTCTCACTGTCCAGGCTACTTTCGCTGACCAAGCCAACCAGGATGTCCACCTCTCTGACCAGTGCCCTCAGGGCATCCTCATGATCCAGTCTCAGGTCTTGGATGGTTAGCTCTGCCCTCTGCAGGTGCTTTTCCATGGCTGAGGCTCTGGGGAAATGATTGAACAAGCAAAAGTCATTAAACACAATAAAAATGCAGGGTTTAGTGGCTAAGAAGCGCTGAACTCCTAATGAAGACTGGAATTACACCTATGACATAGAACAAACACTTCTACAAGAAAAAAAAGTTTTCCACATGACATATTTTGAGAGAGTTATAACTACTCTGAGAAGATTCATATCTAAACAATCATGATTTTTTTAAATATGACATGTACAGCACTAACACGATCGACAATTTTGATGTATATATTATTGTTTTCTTAACTGTTGTCATATAATTATTTTATCAATAAAGACTGAATTACACAAAAACAACAATAAAAAAAACATGATCGACAATTAGCTCAGAGCATATACACAGTCCAAACATATACACATGGATTACATGTAACCACCTACAGACAAATATTCACATTAAGACTATACTAGTACTTAAACCTGAAGCCCATCTTGCACAGGTAGATTGAAGTCTAATGCATTACCACAGTAAACTGTCACCTTCATACCTTGGTGAAACTATGTTTCTTGTCTTCTATCTATGATGGCCTTTAACACATCTGCTAAACAACGTCTTAGAGCTAAGTTCTGCAAAGAGCATCATATGTCTGGAGCAACTAGACATTCAGAACTCACCTACATATTTAATGCTCTCAATATCAAACCCTGAATATATAAAAAAAAAAAAAAAAAAAAAAAAACTTTTTCAGTTATAGTGAACCTGTTTTCTCTATGGTAGTGTCAATGGCTAACCTGTTATCACCAACTTCCACAAGCTGTGTCTGCTCCTCAAACCCTGCCCGCATTCGGTCGTAGTTCCTTTTCAATTTGATGTTTTCGTCGTCCAGGAAGCGAAGTTCCTCCCTCACTTTTTCTGCTTCACTTTTAGTTCGGTCTATTTGACGTCGCAAGGATTTTGCAGATGATCTGGACTCAGCTAACTCGATCTGATGGAATAAAACACACATGCATACAGCAGACAAGGGGAGCAATTACAGTATGTGTGGTAAGGAAGTCTGTATAAGCTATTTAGGCTGTTTCAGGGGGAGGACATGGCTTTGGCTTTATGGATTGAAGCAAACAAAAACAGGTGGAAAAATTATGGTAATTCTTCTCATATCAGCTTCTCAACTGAATCTCCACACAATCAGAAAGAGAATTATTAACAAAAATCATTTCTAATATTAACTTCAATTTCATAAAACATGTACTTTTTATTAAGGGCATGTCCAAATTCATCTTCAGCTAATAATGGCAATACGTATATCATTTTAAAGCCAAACCTCAAAAGTTTAAGGTTCAAATGATTCTTTTTTTTTTTCCCCTTTTTTTTAATCCTTTAATCTTTTTTTATGATTTAATGAGGAAATTGATAGATTTGATATCATTGAAAGTTCTAATCTTCGGTACAGCTGTACACAACCAGACAGAATTGAGGAATAAATCAAAACGAGTGAAAGGAATGGACCTTTTAAGGGAATAAAACAAAGGCAAAAAGTTGGTACAGTAGCTCAATGTAGAGGTCAACCTATGCTAAACAGAAAAATAGGGAGGAATGACAAAGTGAATCCACAACTGAAAACATGTTTGTCATTTTGCTCCTGGCAAAGATTCTCTTAGGATCAAAAGCTTAGGCCCATTTCGACTCCAAATTTGTAATTACCACTAGACCAATAAAATCAGTAAAAAACTAGAAATGTCGCTACAGCGACTGGTTATACCCCCGCCAAACAACATTTCATAAGCTTTGGTCAAAACAACATTTCATAAGCTTTGGTCAAAACAACATTTCATAAGCTTTGGTCAAAACAACATTTCATAAGCTTTGGTCAAAAAACTGAGGAAGTAGTTAAATCCGCAAGATCTTTCCTTGATCTTCTGCCATTAATATGCCGTTACCATGGCAACGTACTTTCGGGTACTGTCCAAAAAAGCGTCTTGCACATCTACAACCAAAGGCACACATCTGTACCAAGTTTCATGGAAATTGGGCAAAAACTGAGGAAGTAGTTTGCAACACAAAATTTTCCATCATTTTGACTCATAATATGTGAGCTGTTACCATGGCAACATACTTTTTGTCACTGTCAAGAAATATGTCATGCTGACCTATATCCTAAGACAAACATTCAATATGAATTCCATGAGAATTGGAAGAACACTGATGAAGCAGTTTTGCCATGAAGCATTTTGCCCTATATTTTACCAATAACATGCCGTTACCATGGCAACGCACTTTTTGCCACTGCGGAAATATGTGTCTTGCACATTAACATATTCAGATGAACATCTGTACCTAACTTCATAAAAATTGATCAAAAACTGTGGGAGGAGTTCGCGACGCAAGATTTGTACCCATTTTTGCCCATAATATGCCGTTACCATGGCAACGTACTTTTGGGTACTGTCAAAAAATACGTCTTGCACATCTACAACCCAAGGCACACATCTGTGCCAAGTTTTATGGGAATTGGTTGAAAACTGAGGAAGTAGTTCGCGACGCAAGATTTGCAACGGACCGACCGCCCGACCGTCCGCTGATTCCTATATACCCCCTTCAAACTTCGTTTGGCGGGGGTATAAAAAAAAAAAAATTGGTCATTATCACATAGTTTAAAGTTGTCTCTACAGCAAATCAAAGTATAGGTACTAGGACTCTCACACCCTTTCAAATTCAGAGAATTTTGAGGACAAACTTAGTTTTTTTAAAATGTGGTATTTTCTGGTCTCGTACGTTACAGAGCACATAAATTGCAATATTTCCTAATTAAAGCAGTGTTCATAATTGATAACATCTCTACATGGGCCGGCCCAAAGTAGCTACTAACTATCAAAACAAAGCCCCATAAATATTAATATGTCTACATGGAATGCTTGTGTAACGTCTCTGAGTGTCCCATACATCACATTTCAAACACCTTGGACCTGCCTCAAATGTTCAGACCAATACTATGTAATTGTTGCTATATTTCCATATTCTTTGTTTCCATGCAGAATAGCCTCACCTTGAGGAGTGCAAAATGCAGTAAACCTTTAAATCTAAAACTTGTCTAAGTTATTCCAACTTCTGGTATGGCTGCCACAATGCCTTGTAATGCCATGATGATGTCATAGTCAAAGGGGAAAACCTCGATCAGCAACTGGAATTGACACAATCCTTATCATTGCCCTCTATCGCACACATAAGTGATAGGTTGGTGGACCAACGTCAACAAGGATATAATGGAAACAAACAAGACACTAAATATGGAATATAGATGTTTCCACAGGCCTATAAAGAGAATTTTTTTTCTTTGTAAGCATGAAGTTTTCACAGTCTACCTTCAGTGCTTGAATCTCCGCCTCTAATTCAGCTCTCTCACGTTTCTGCTTCAGCACTACGTCCTGAACTGTTTTCTTCTCGTTGACCTGTGCAAGTACAATTTAAACATAGACTTTGCTTGTAATGCCCACATTCATAATGCCTATACCTGTAATTCTGCATGTGTTGGCAAAGTTGCAGATACAATAATGGAAATGGCATGTGGCAAAACCTGGCAAACTATCAGGGCAAATATTGCTTTGTTCTTATTCAATGTCTGCAGGCATATCTGAAAAATAATGTTACTGTTATGTGGGTGTAGATATTGCATTGCCTTTGTCATCTGCACCTCCAACTTAGTTCATAGTTTTTAGGCTTTCTGCTTTCTGAATTCTGCACTTGTTTACTCCTGTTACAGTCACAGATAAAATCGTCGGTTGAGAATGAGAAGGGCGTTAAGTTGCCACTAAACCCATAGTGTTCAAGACCACTTAACGCCCTTCTCATTCTCAACAGACGAAATACAAACACAGTGAAAGATACAAGCTGATCGAGGAATAGATAATTTCATGACATCAGCAACCATGGTGAACATTGTAACCCACATGAAAATTACAATCAGCACAGGTTTATAGTTATTGTGTGAAATGTGAGCATACTTGTGCCTCTCACACAAAATGCATCTTCAGGAGATTTGACTATTTCTTTTATTTAATATTTACTATTTCTGGAGTGTAGAGCAGAATATCATATTTCCAGTGACATGATAAAGTACAGGAATATTACTTTAACACGTAGATTTACAACAAATCAAGGTCAATACTACTTGTTATCTAAGGTATCATACCTTGGCATTCTCTATCTCAGTGTGAAGTTTTTCGGTCAGCGCAGCATTGAAATCTTGGACCTACATGTATAGGAGAAGAGGCAAAGTTCTCACAACACTGATGAAACAGTACAAGATTACTTTCAGAGCAACAGACTATTTCAAAGCTTACTCATCCTAGATATCAGCTGCTTAATTGTACTTTACATGAATGTTAAGATATTTTTCAAAATGCATACTGGTACAGTGAACCTTTCTTTTCTGTGTTATACTTTTGATGCTAAGCGTGTGAATATTGAATTTGTTTCCAGGATATCTTCTAAAACAATTAAACAGATAGGTGTTACTTCCTGTTCAGAATATTCACTGGTAATCTTCTCTTTATGCATAATCCTATTCCTGATTATATAATTATTCTCATTGTTGCCAGCAATATCATTGTCATCACTACTACAGTGATGACAATAAAGATGATGATTGCTATAGTCACTGTTGGAATTTATTATCATTGTCATTTGCCCCAAAAAAAAAATAGTTGTCATTTCATCACAGTCATCAATACAATCTTCATTACATGGGAAGGAATATCATATCCTCATTTCTGAAAAAAAAGGAAGTTTCTATTCTTCACTGCCACATTACTGCTGACATTTATGAGATCTACAGATGACTTCCACAACCTTGGAGTAGAACAGCCCCATGTCTAATAAAGCTGGATAAACAATAGAAAGACATTGATTCTGACAAAGGAAGGCAAATTTCTGCTTGCTGCTGCATGTTGCAATGAGTACATCATTGGTGAAACAGATTGGGTAGCCCAAATCCACAACTTTCCAGTACCTCTTTGAACTTTGCATCCAGTCTGGCTAGGTCCTGCTTCACATTCTGTTTCTCCTCCTCAGCAACTGCTAACTGCCTGCTTGCCTCCTTCCTCTCCATGGCTAGCTCTGATAACCGAGCCGACAGGTCAGCATTCTGCTTTGATGTATCACGTAGCTCCCTCTGGCAGGTGGATGAAAGATTAGGGCATGAAGCATCAATCAGCAACCGCCTTATTATGCCAAAGGTCATGTGTGCATCAGATTAGGCTAATCATTGCGTAACGCTCGTGATTATGATAGTGCAGTTAGCAATGGATTACAGACCTCTCAAAGAAATTAGTGGCTACATACTACAAGAAATTTGAAAATTTTCATGAAATATCCTTGTCTGGAAATAAATAAAATACAAGAAATTACATCTTTCTCTCCAAAACATTCTAGAGTTTATAAGTTAGTAGTGATGACTTGAGCTACATTGCTAAATTATTGACATGGTGTTGTTGTTTTTTAAGTACACTCTTGAGATTTCACCACTGTAGCTAATTTGTGTATGTGATTGTGACAGCTATTACTGCTTAATGGAATGTGTTTTCTCTCTTAATTGATGTAATTTTGTAATTTGGCTCAACTTCTCATAATGAATGTCATTACCATATTTCCAACATCCAATTTCAACACAACTGTGAACAAAAGTTGAAGCTGCATAAAATTATGTAATGAATATTTCCAAATATTTCATACAAGCTTTCATACAACTGATGCAAGGAAGTACATGTATCACTCATAGGCAAGGTCTCCTCATGTATACTCACTTCATAAAAGGCTGCATTTGCTTTTTAATAGCAATTGTCACTTTTCATACTCAATAGATGCAATATCATAATTCCAGGATCATGAGAGCACCTGACCTAGTTCTAGTGGAAGGTATCAAAATCAATATTTGCCTTCATCATTTCAATAGCTGGTCACTTATCAATATTGCTGTAATATTCCAACATTGCAACTGTTGCAGATTTCACATCTGAAGAGGAAAACACGCACCAACATCTTAAAAATTCATAACTTTTTGAACAGCTGGTCCGAGTTTACTCATACTTTTAACGTTTCCACTATCTTTTTTTTTTTCTTCTTTTTTTTTTGCATTCACTGACTCTACATAATGTTTGGTAAAACTTCCCCTTCAAACTCAATTTGCACATAACTCCCTCAAAAGTTGTGAAGTTGTTGTGCCAATACAACATTCTACCTTTGAGAAGACAGGCAAGGTTATAGGTCATTTATCCTTTATCATATTGAATATCTCCCACTAAGCAGGTTCTGTGAATCAAAGAGATAGCTGCATGCTGCACAGGAGGAGGGACATGGCAGCTCTGATAAGGTTTAAAGAAATGATGGTGTTCATTTCCTGATAGCTTCGCTCTATCATCTCTTGTGATATATACAAAAAATACAAAGAGAGCTATGCCTGCCCCAATATCCTCAAGTCATGACTAAAGTGTTATGTTTGTAGGAATGCAAATAAGTTAGTTCTACTTGAGCATCTTGTCCTCAAATGCTGATTTCCTTGTCCTGCCTGCTCCCCCCCCCAAAAAAAAAAAAAAAAAAAAATAGAAATTATAACATATCAAAGAATATTTCAGAAAACTTTCAACCACATTTTTGTCTGCAGTTTCTGCACACCATGCTATCCTGCTGACTAATGGTTGGAGATATCCATTTCCATACTACTATAAAACAATTGTATCATAAATATATGCAGCACAGAAGACTGCAAACACAGAATCTGCCACACGTAGCATAATTCTCTCTTTTTTAGTGTTATCTTTAACATTCTCTTCTTCTTCTAGCATATGGCAAAATGTGCCTGGTTGATACCATTTGCTAACTATTGCTAGTCACCTTGGACGAACCACAAGGGGTCGGCATCATTCGCCCATTTTCTTGTGTGGGTGGGTAGGTGGATCACTTCATTGGATTGGAACCCTGCTCTTTGTGATGAAGGAAAAGAGCGATGAATGAATGAAGTGGGATCTTTTACATGTGTGAGTCATGGGTAACACATATACAGAACCTCCATTTAATGTCCTTTTCAAGGGACAGAGTGTTTTGCCTCTTACTAGAGGGGATGGGATGCTTGCACACAACATTGCTCAGTAAGACTTGGGGATCGAACCCGGTATCCTTAGATATGAGGGCAGACGCACTACTGGCTAAGCCATATCACTGCCCCTGTCTTTAATGTAGCTGGATTACGGGTGCACGCCACAGTGCCCGGCAACATTCTCTTGAAATCTGAAGATGGCATGACAATGGTTTGCACCAATTGTAGAAAATGATTAACAGGTCTTATGTGCTGCCAAAACTGTGTCAAGGCAGCTTCATGGTGTATATGGAGACAGGAATGATTTACTACATAAGTCTGGGGAGGTGCAGTGGAAGGGGTACTGGACAGGGTACCATCACAAATGACAGTATGAGATGAGGTGCATGAGTAAAGCGTGAATGTGGGCGGGACTCACCTGGGCTCTCTGGCTGCGCTCCTCAGCCTGCTGGAGTGATCTTCGACACGAGTCTAGCTCCTGCTCCAGTTTAATCTTGTCTTCACACAGCACCCGATGCCGTGCTTGTTCACTAGCCATGTCTCCATTCAGCTGCACATATACAAATGAAGAATGCTGGTCATCAAGTGTATCTTTATGTGATCCTTAAAAGACAAACTCATGCACTATGTTACCTAGCATTACAGGGAAAAATTAGCTGGCTTTCTGATTATTGCATCCGTTAAATATCAATCTCACAGGAGGGTCAATGACATCAGAAAGATCAGAAATGGACATATGTCATCTTCTTAAGTTGCATTCATCTCTTTCCCCCTCTTAACTCTGATTACCTGAAATCATTATTTGGTGTCAAGTGTTTTAATAGACAAATGATATTGTCAGTCAAACTCAATTTGTTGCTGCAAATATTTTAGTTGTTTAACACTTTAAATACACATATTTGCATTTTTCTTTTCCTTTTCTATCTAAAATCTGCACAGGAAAGTTATGTCAGAAACAATCAAAAGATATTATCTCAGAATTGTGATGACTTAGTAGGCAGCTCTTACTACAAGAAGTGCAAGATTTTCTTTCTAGCACTTAAAGACATTTCATGTGATAATGTGCTATATATACAATATTGTTAATTATTATTATTATTATTAACCCTATTCTAACTGGGGGGGTCAAATTGACCCCCCTCGACATTTCGCGCCACGATTCCGTAACGTGAAAAGATGGCGCCGCGTCATTTCAAGACTTTTTTTCATTGAAGTCTCCCGCATATTTTGAGACCAAATTTGCGACGTCTGGGTACACCGTTCCAAAGTTACGTAATAATTTGCATATGCATATCAACCCACAAACGGCTCAAATCCACGATATCGTGTGCAAATCCAATGCAATTTGTACTTTTTTGTTAAATTGATATAAATCAGATTATTTCCACTTTTAATCATTGAAAGTAATCAATTCTAATGCAGATAAGCTTGAAAAAGAAAACAAAAGGTCAAAAAATAATAAAATACATAGGAAATTTACAAAATTAAAAAACAAAAAAAATTGATTTTAATTGTGCAGTTTTTTTTTGCAAGAAAATTGTTTAATGTGTCTTAAGGAATTCTTAAACAAAAATTTAGCAATCCTTTAGTCTCTTTAATGGAGTTACAGGTGAAAATATGAATTTCATGCATAAATTTACATAATTAATATACTAAAAATAGAAAATCAATATTTTTCTATTGTATGACCATGTAATCTTGTAGTCGACATCCAGCTCTATGTTCAGGCAAAATTTTGCGGCGATCGCGCGATTGAAGGGGGGGGGGGGGGGGGTCAAATTGACCCCCCCCCCCCCCCCCCCCCAGTAAAAACTTGGCCTCAAATAGCCCAGTTAGAATAGGGTTAAGATTAACACCAAATAGAAAATGTGAAAGTACTGATTATTGATCTATGTACAGTATGTTAGCCTCATGGCATGAAGTATTTTTGTGGAACAGGAGATAGCTATCACACAGATTCCCGTGAATTTTGAGTGCAAAACAGAGCCCTCATACCCTGTCTGTGAGATTCCTAGTATCTTTTAGCTCCTGCTCCAGCCTCAAACATGTTGATTTCAGCTCATTGACCTCAATATCTCTCAGTCGCAGCTGCTCATCTTGTTGAGCAAAGCGCTCCTGTTGGGAAAAAGGAAATGAAATAGATTGATGATCAAATGTAGTTACCAATACACTAACGGATCAGATCAGTCGTCTTGCTTTTATGGAATTCTTTTCAACAGGTTACATCACACTACCTCTGACTACAAGAAATTTAATGAATTAATCAAACTTTGATTTTCTTTGCACCCCAGCAGGTGGGCTGATAGTGTTGACTTTTCACCTGAATGTTCCATAGAAGCCTTTAGTGAAATGGTGAGATGGAATCCTCACAAGACTCTATTCTGATGTAATCAGCAAAATATCTTTTCAGAAGTGGATGCAGATGTCATTTTCTCAGTGCTGTCTTGTTATGTTAATTTCGAAATTGACTAAGAGTGAAATTTGGTGCTTTCTTTGTCAGATTTTTCATACCTGTGCAGTGAACATAAACTGCATGTGCAATTTCTTTAATTTGTATATGTTCCATTTGCCAAGAAAATAAAATATTTGATCACATAGTAAATTCATAATATATTTCCTGACATATTGCCTGGCATAACAAGGACTCACAGTTATTAACACATGGTATCCAAATCTGTAAACTTGACTTTTACTTATCTTAGGTAGGGGAAATATTCTGAAAGATAATCTACTCAGTGTAGAGTGCATGGGTAACTAGAGGTGTGAATTTCAAACTAATGAAGACTGACACTGTTGCAAAGGCCGAATTGTCTCTGAACATTTAAGAACTGCAAATCAACAATTTAATATGAATATACCACAAAGCTCTTGACCAGGATGTCACGCGATGCGAACACACCAGAATCACAGTCCAAATATACCATGAAGCTTATCTAAAATTTAATCACTCATACATACATGTGCCAAGTTTCATTTGGATACCCTCAATGGTTTTTAAGTTGCGCTGTCTTACAAAATTGATTACAGATGGATGGAAGAACAAACAAAAAGATGGACGGAAGGATGGACGGGCAACCTGAAAACAAAATGCCTCCTGCGACAGTTCGTGGCAGAGGCATAAAAACAGTGATACTAAATTATCGTCGGTTGAGAATGATAAGGGCGTTAAGTGACCACAAAACCCATAGTGTTCGAGAAGACTTAAAGCCCTTCTCATTCTCAACAGACGATATGGTGTTGACATATCACAGGGCCCCTAAAATCAACATCTCAAAAGAAGGAAGAACTAGTTGCGAGAATGCCTACCAGGATATCAGACAATTCCCGCTGGAGAGTGTCCATCTTGTGAGCAGTGTTGGTCTTCTGTGAGTGAAGTGCCTCATTCTCCCTCAGGAGCTCCTCTATCCTGATCCCTTGCTGGGAGGAGGTATGCTTGCTGGCCTCCAGATCTTGCTCCAGACTCTTGCATTTTGTCTTTAACCTAAAGAAAATATAAAAATCAATAGATGGCTGCTATCATCATCTCTGAAGCTGGATGAAGACAGTGTACACAGCATGCCACCCAACCTACGGAAACAACAACGACAACATGCACGCTAATAGAGAAGCAAGTCCATTTTACACTTATCACTATGGGTTGCCAATGATCGGATTCAATGTGATTGCTCAGTCTGCTTACACTAGCTCTCACAGCTGTCAGAAAGTCGATCACATAGGAGAAACATTGACCTTGTGCTATCTGTTACCACTATCATCATGCAACTATCTTGATTCTGCACCTGTTTGGGCTGCAACCTTAGCACCCTCACACTGGCAGATAATCAAAAGTCTGTCCACATATTTTTTTTTTTTTAATCATGTAGCCATTTTATTGTTGTTGTTTTTTTGTGCTGAGATTTTATGACTTGTTGGTGCTGAATGCTCAAAGAAATTGGGAAGGCTGGGAGTAGCAAAAAGCAAAAAAAGTCCCTCTAAGCAGGGTGCCCGATTTGCGATGACATACACAATACACTCAAGGCATCAACAGTACATACTAGTACTAGTACACAAGTGCTCATACATGCATATATACATTGTACGCACCACCCCACTGTACATTATACCACTCCTCTACAATGATCTCACACCACTGTAGAGAAATCGCAATTGAGTTCTTCTGTCACCATTTCATTAATGAAAAATTGAGCAAAGAAAATGGGATCCCATTTTCTACACTCAATTTATCACTAAAAATAATGTTCATATTGGTCAGTTTGCCTTTTGTTTTGATTTATAGCATATCCCAAAAGCTGCATCACTTCAATGCTCCCTCACATTTGGATTAATCCAAAGTTGATTTACATCCTTCGGGTCTATATCAGGTTAGTGTGTGTGTGTATGTGTGTCCGCGCGCGTGTGTGTGACCAGGGAGGTGAGAGGAAAAGGAGTGGGCACTGGATTAGTGTCTTTTGAACCATCCTCGGAGCCGCACTCCCCAAGAGACCACTCCACTAACTAGATTACTGCCGCTTGGCCGCACAGTGCACATGCGCAATCCTTGTCAACAGGCTGGTGGGTCTCACCCCTCCCTGGCTAGTCCAGATACTGGACGATTTTTATCATCCGCAGTCCCCACACACTCGGCACCCACCCAATGCGCCCAACCGCTGATTGCGACACTCCACCAATTGGTACTCCCGTCAGGAGGGGTGAATTGTGCATTTACAGTGTACATACAGACACCATCAACATACGTCCGTACACACGCGGGCATACTACGAATACAGTCCAGGAAGTGGACTACTCCCTGGCCAGAACTTAGATTACTCCACGTGGTACTGGTGGGTGGTGTATACTGGTGCATTACCCATTGCTGTGCCTGCAAACAACACTGGTGCATTGTGATGTGCAGTGAACTGGTTGCATGGTCACATTTTGAATTTTGCAGCTAGTATTTAAAGTATTATAACTTATATGCATTTACATGTCCATGTACTATAAGATTTCTTGGGAACAATGTACTTTGCATGTTATATGGTGAAATAACTTTTACATGAAATGGAAACAAATTATGATTAGCAGCACCAATAATAATATACTGATTGTAAGAATATGAAGGAAACATGAACAGCTGAGTAGTGGAACACAGGCCCTATAATGATGTCTGATGATGATAATAATTTTAATACCAAGCTAGCACAGAAAATACCAACCACAACAGCAACAACCATCATAAAGATACCCATTCAGCTTTCAAATAAGAATAAAACAAAAACAGAAAGACAGACAAAAAAAGCGCCATGGTGAATATCTTATCAGGCATACAGTGATACAGGACATGTGAGATTGTTCAGCTCTCACTGAACTCTCACATGTTTTCACCATACACCAGGCAAGGAGGCAAGTTATTTCACCAAGATTAGGTCCTATAGTAGTCTCCATCATGACCACTCTGTTGTAGATTCGAGCCCTCCTGCCTCAATATATCCCCAGCATACAACAAACAAACATTCAAATAGTGTTTTCACCCCCTGGAGAACTAAAATTGCTCACAAAAATATGTTAGTGGGACCAGAAAAAACATGTCTTGCCGGATGTATGCAAGTTTCCCAAAAAATATGACAAGAGAACCAACACGAGCGAACAATGAAGTGATACATCAGACTAAAGAAAAACCCCAACATCTGCTGATCTACAGGTGAATTTCGTCAGCACTAGTCAGGATTTACACTTGACATTGCGTCGTAATTTGATTAAGACAAGAGCAAAACAATGGCTATTGTTAAACAGTTACATTGTCAAAACTCAACTTCTTCTTGGCCGATTTTCAAAATTTTTGTATCTATCGAGAGCTGAATTCTTAGACTAGCAGGTCCCAAGAGTATATGCTGTGTGAGCCTGCATAAAGAATGTAAAACCCTCATACAAGTCCTTGTGAACACACACAAGTCAACTGGCCTGTCCATACTCCTAACGATAGAGGGCCAAATCACCGCGGCCCCGAGGATCGAACATCAAAGAGCAGTGATAACGATCAGACTGACCTCGTTACGTAAGAGGTCGTTTACTTGTTCGTTGGGGCACTGATCCCTTGTAATCCTGTGTTGAGTGATAGGGAAAACCCTGAGGGCAGAGTGCCCACTCCTTTTTGTCTCACCTCCCTGGTGTGACACACACACACACTACAGTAACTTCTGACCACATGAGCACTAAGAATTAAGGGTTTCTGGAACAAACATTGCACCAGGGCTTTCTGTAGCTCAGTCTGTAGAGCACCAGACTAGCAATCCGGAGGTTTCGCATTTGAATCCTGATGGAATCCCACTTTCTTTGCTCAACATTTCATTAATGAATTACATTCATTTCTGGTCAGTTTCCCTTTGTTTACATTAATTACCTTTTTTTTAATGCAAAAGACGTGCATCAAAAATTGTAAACTTTCTTTCAAAAACGGGCCTTCTTAATTTTGTCCTCACATGCCTAACTGATGTATGTCAGAGGGTTTATACCCACCATCACAAGTCTTTTTTTCTTTTCTTTTTTTTTCTTCCTGCATGTCAGCCAATTTGTCACGAGAATCGGCAGCAACAGACCTTTTTTTCCCCCCTTCTTTTCCCTTGTCAGCCGATTTGGTGAGAGAATTGTCATCAGGTCAAAACCCTCAGCATAAAGATAGATCTGCCCTTGATAACAATTGATAAAAAAAAAATGAATGTATGATTGTGAAATTCCAGTGCTGATTCAGCTTGAGTTACTTGATATGCATGCCATATCTAATCTTCTGCCATCATTCAGTTTGGGTTTCTTATATTAATCTAATTGTACACACCAGACCTTTATGCTAAGCCTATGCATGACATTTACATACATTAAGCAAATTATATCAACAAATATGCAGGTCTGGAAAGAGGGACCTCTGTATTTGTAATTCATGGCCATAACACACCAAGCACATACTCACTGTTTAGCCATATTGTAGACCTTCCTTTGCTTTTCTTCCTTCCTTGTCTGGTTCTCCAGCAGCAATCTCTCGCTCTCTTTGGCCTGCTCATGAAAGGCCTTGCTCTCAGAGGTCTTCTGCTGAAGACGTGCCTGCAGACTCTCTAGCTGTGACAGTGCCAGCTTCCGCTGCCTTTCACTCTCTGCCAGATCATCAGTGGCATCCCTCAGCTGGGAGAGCAACTGTGCCTGGCTTTTGTCCTTGCCGTCAAGTTCCTTGTTCAAAGTCTGTAGATGGGAGTGAATGTAGAAAAATTAACATAAAACATTGAACTCATTCTATTAAAGGCAGATGTTTGTCTCATGAATCTGCCCTGTCCTAAATAGAAATCCCACTGCATATCTAACTATAACAAAGTCAAACATGCAGAAGTGTGAAAGATTTATGGAACAGGAAAAAAACAACAACTAAGTTATACCATTTTGAATTCTTGTAGGTTGCCAAGAAACAGTGACATCTCTTACAAAAGAAATCCCCACTGCTAAGTTATTGTAACTCTAGATTGCTTTGATGCAGATGACATCCCTTCTTCTTTTCTTCTCCTTGTTTCATATAAAAAAAATAATAGAAAAAAAAACCAGGAGAAAGGCAATCTGGTAATGAGTAGCATGCATGTGAGGAGGAGATTCCCCATATAATATCCTCTATTCAATGAAGTAGTCAACTTTGACAAGAAGTGGAGTTTCTCTAAATTCAGTTCCTGTGTTATAGAATCTGAAGATTAGTGTTAATTGGACCAAATCAAACTGATGCATGAAGGAAATGCTCACATCTATGTGCTGGGATAGCTGTTCCCGCTGCCGGTGGCTTTGCTCAAGCTCCCTGCGCTGGCCCTCAAACTCCCTCAAGCTGCTAGCCTGGCTCAGCTGGGCTCGCAGACTCTGGATCTCTTGCTCCAGCTTGCCTGTCTCTCTCTGATTCTCTGCTTCAGCTGCTGGTTGGGGGAAAGGGAAGTTACAGGCCACCGTGTTTAAAAAATATAGCTTGCATCTCATACATTGAAGCAGCAGGATAGCATGAACAAAAGACACCAATTGCATAACATTCCAACTTGCAAGACATTTGAAGTAAAACTTTCTTTGGGATATGGCTTAAGACACTTGAATTCCTATCAGATATCAATTTGAGTTGAGAGATGCATTTGGAAACCAGATTTATAAATAATGTTTGGTGTCTTAACATAAGGAAAAGAGAGCAAATCTTTCAACCCATGACAGGTTAGCATTATTTTAAATCAAGTGAGTGAAAACATTCAACCATTTTTGCTAGTGCTCTCTCATTCCATAAAGGTCTTCTGAAGCCAGGGTTATGCCTTGTTCAATTTGCATGTGACATTTCCTTACGTCTAACTGGAAAGAGAGTGGCACTTGGTAAAGAACATACATTTCTCCAAAGTATCTTTTTGACCCTTTTTCACAGCATATTCCTTCCTAAGGCATTGACATACAATGTAGGTTGTGCTCAATAAAAAGAAGTGAATCATAAATGTTGCCTTGGCATGTTGCAGTGTTGTAGGTGTGGACACAGGTCTTGATTACCATCAGTGAACGCTGAGACAGAACCAGCCTACCACGGGCCTTTTGCCATTGCACCTCAACCTCAAGTTATTGACAAACTCCTGTAACAGCCAATAGGCAATCATGAATCTTCAACACGAGCGTATGCTGGGATATAGGACAAGGTTGAAAAGAGAACAACACCATTCTAATGTCGGCAATTTATGCCAAGATAGTCAGTGCATATCATCAAATGGGAAAGCAAAGGTACCTTGTTTTGCTCTTCTCTGTCTCTCGTGCCTTGAAGGAGGAACTTCATCCTCAATGAAAGAGTCCTTCAGACTTGTCAGTTCGGTTTTCAGCTGATGCCTGTCCTCATTAGATCTGCTCAGGTCCCTTCTTAAAGAATCCACCTGCAAATAGATCATGATAGATGATACAGGTTTGTTTGTTTCTCAAAAAAATAAACAAACAAACAAACTAAGAAATAAACAAAAACAGTCAGAATATCCACCTTTTATTCCTGAAGAGCCCTTTCCATTCAGAGGTGGATAGGTAGAACATTACATGATGATCAATCGTGCCTTGGCAATTGTATTTCTCAACAAGCTGCATGCGATTCACTCTCATGCAGAAGATTGATGGATACTGATATGGCCCAGTTTGTCGATTATCGTCAGCAATCATAGAACAGTGAGTGGTAACCATGATCAGATATGTTCTCAGACTGAAATACTGTTGACATATCTTGTTGACTAATATTTTGCACTTTCGATGCTTCCCAACTGAAATTGTGTTGTCACAGCACCATTTCACACAATGCTCATGGCATACTGTACATATGTGTCATTTCAAAGCAAATATAAACAGCTTTTGCAGGCATATGGAAACTCTGATTTATCTTGAACAATGTAGTAGCAAAATGGCATCAAACACATTACATTTATAACTTTGTCTGTGAAAAGTGATTTTTTTCAAAGTCATCTTTACTGACACAAAAGTTAAATCAACCAGAAGCATAATAGCTGTAAATAAGCATTGATCATTTACACACTTCTAACAAGAAAATAATGCTATGCTTCACAATAGCACACGATAAGTAACAAATGAAAAGCCAACTCAAGTACCATGCGCAAAATAAAGATGAAATATTACATACATGTATTTGTTTTATGACGTAGATGTGAGACAAATAGAAGCTGACACTATAGTAGGGATGCATTATCCATCAGACAGAAGCAACCATTAAAGTGTCATATTCAAAGCTACCTTTTTAACTGTTACTGCTCATCTTCCTTTAAAATTTCATTCAGAAATCATGTTCAGCTGTTTTCAGGTCTTCAGACATCAGTGGAGAACTTTCTATCTACTGATATTATGAGAACAAAGGGTGAGTCTCTTATCAATGAGACACAACCAGTCACCTGTCTGTCTAAAATATGCTTCTACATCTGACTATGCATGAATCAAGAGCCTGTATAGAACAGAGATAAAACCAAAGTCGATGCACTCGCCCTGCCACACACACCCATCCTGAAGTGAACCTTGTTCTTGCTTGTATCTTCCTCACTTTCCCACTGATTTCTGAGCCCCTATCCAGGATGATAACAATGTGGCAGAGCAAGGTACAGTGATGGTGGGAGGGGAGCCAGATACATGGCCAGCAGTATCTTGCAGATAGGAGATTCTCACATGATTCTCACGATTTACTATAGATACAACAGGCCACCTGTCTGTCTCAAGTATGCTACACCAGTACAGATGTTAGGAGGCATGACTTTCTCATTTACTAGGCAGTGCATGTGTGGCATGATGTCACAGCCAAAAGGGCTACCCTTGAGGAGGCCTCTCCAGCTAGGACACATCCTTTAAGTAATGCGAGATAAAGGAGTTAGTTGTTTGCCAATATGCAGCCTCCTATGTCTCCCCCGTAGGCATTCCATTGAACAGTCCCAAAGACAAGCGAACAAAGCCTGTGTGTCAGGGCACGCTGGGTTGCTACTGGTGACAGCATGGTGGGTTCAACTGTCTTTATCATGACCACAATCCAATTTGAAATCATGTCTATTGAGGCAGGAGCAAAGAGTTCCCTAGTTAAGACGAAAAACTGTTCCTCTTCATGCTGGTACTGTGTGTACGACATGTATTGCTGATTACTTAAACTGGAACTTCCAGAATCCTAAAAGCAGCTAATAATACTAGTACCTCTAGTAATAGCTGAGAAAATACAAAACATGAATATTGTACTTTTGCAAGCCCATTGCGGCAAAAAACTAGAAATGTCGCTGGTTATACCCCCGCCAAACAACATTTTATAAGCTTTGGTCAAAACAACATTTCATAAGCTTTGGTCAAAAAACTGAGGAAGTAGTTAAATCCGCAAGATCTTTCCTT
This sequence comes from Diadema setosum, assembly GCF_964275005.1. NCBI lineage: Eukaryota > Metazoa > Echinodermata > Echinoidea > Diadematoida > Diadematidae > Diadema > Diadema setosum. The sequence goes on along the minus strand of NC_092685.1, from coordinate 35,200,626 downwards.
GATCTTCTGCCATTAATATGCCGTTACCATGGCAACGTACTTTCGGGTACTGTCGAAAAATGCGTCTTGCACATCTACAACCAAAGGCACACATCTGTACCAAGTTTCATGGAAATTGGGTAAAAACTGAGGAAGTAGTTTGCAACACAAAATTTTCCATCATTTTGGCTCATAATATGTGAGCGTGTTACCATGGCAACATACTTTTTGTAACTGTCAAGAAATGTGTCATGCTGACCTATATCCCAAGACAAACATTCAATATGAATTCCATGAGAATTGGAAGAACACTGATGAAGTAGTTTTGCCATGAAGCATTTTGCCCTATATTTTGCCATGAAGCATTTTGCCCTATATTTTACCAATAACATGCTGTTACCATGGCAACGCACTTTTTGCCACTGCGGAAATATGTGTCTTGCACATTAACATATTCAGATGAACATCTGTACCTAATTTCATAAAAATTGATCAAAAACTGTGGGAGGAGTTCGCGACGCAAGATTTGTACCCATTTTTGCCCATAATATGCCGTTACCATGGCAACGTACTTTTGGGTACTGTCAAAAAATACGTCTTGCACATCTACAACCCAAGGCACACATCTGTGCCAAGTTTTATGGGAATCGGTCGAAAACTGAGGAAGTAGTTCGCGACGCAAGATTTGCAACGGACCGACCGCCCGACCGCCCGACCGTCCGCTGATTCCTATATACCCCCTTCAAACTTCGTTTGGCGGGGGTATAAAAAAAAAAAATGAATACAAGAGAATGTTAACCCTCATTCTGCGCACCTATCTAAGTGCTTTCATAGTGGAATAATGTCTATGATTTCATGTGGTCTACATACTTTCCAAGTGGCCTATGTGTATGTGCATCAGTTCTAATGTACTTTCATATGTAACAAGGAAAAGTAGAAATTATGCGGTGCGTAATATATGTCCCCGCCGGAAGTAGCATTTTGTAGCAAAATGTACAATATAGGTAAAAAATCAAGGTCAAAGGTCAAAGAAGTCAAAGGTCAAAATTCTGTGAAGAAGTTTTGAAGCCCTCACCTAGTGCCATCACATAAAGCAAACGGAATCGAAATCGGGTTAGAAATGGCGAAGGAGTAGCATTTTGTAGCCAATGTACAATATAGATAAAAAAATCAAGGTCAAAGGTCAATGAAGTCAAAGGTCAAAATTCTGTGCAGAAGTTTTGAAGCCCTCACCTGTGTAGTGCCATCACATAAAGCAAACGGAAGCGAAATCGTGTTAGAAATGGCGAAGGAGTAGCATTTTGTAGCAAAATGTACAATACAGGTCAAAAATCAAGGTCAAAGGTCAAAGAAGTCAAAGGTCAAAATTCTGTGTAGAAGTTTTGAAGCCCTCACCTAATGCCACCACATAAAGCAAACGGAATCAAAATCGGGTTAGAAATGGCAAAGGAGTAGCATTTTGTAGCAAAATGTACAATATAGGTCAAAGGTCAAGGTCAAAGGTCACATCTGAAATTCTGTGTAGAGTTTCAAAGCTACCATGTAGTGCTATATCATATAAAGCAAACAGAATCAAAATTGGCTCATAAATGACAGAGAAGTAGCAAATTGAACATTTTGATCACACACGAACGCACACACACATACACACGGACACACATACACACACACACACACATGGACACACACACGTACGGAGCCCGTTTCATAGTCCCCTGCTCGAACTCGTTCGGCGGGGACAATATTAATGCCACGCATATCAATGCCCAGTGTTAGAAGGGTCAAGTAGTGACATGTTTTAATTTCTGCTTGTGAACTGTTCATCATGATACATGTATCATCATCACATCACCCAGCTGTCTCAGCCCACCCCTGTTCATGTAACTATGCAAACGACACTCCAGCCGCAGCAACAGCATCAGCAAGTCGAATTTCGGCTGTTTACCTTCTGCTTCAGTTTTAAATCATCATTCTATCAAATATCCGTCATCACTGTATGAATTTGAGGATCATAAGTCAATATCATCTCCTTCCTTCCTCCTCAACGTTGGTTCCACTTAGAAACTCGGATCAAGAACGTTGTCTACCATTCTCCTTAAAATAATAGTTTTGGGTTCGAGCTACATTGCACAAACTGTGTAGGAAGCAAGGCGCACAATAGCCTTTGGCTGGCAGAGAGCTTAGGCCACTTGTGTGATATCACTGAAATCTGGCCAGCATTTCTGGTGAAAGTATGTCATTCGAGGATTCACAATTTTGCTGAATCTTGTTCAGAATTGCAATTCAGGATTTCAGGATTGCATTTAGTAACCAAAAAATGGGGATATCTAGGTGTGAAATTTCCTGTGTAAACATACCAATTTTGACAGAGATAAAAAGCATTGAGGTTAAAGGTAGGGGATACCTTTTACAGACCTCCCCAAATGCAGCAAAACATTAAATATGAACCTCAGGGGACTTGTTTAGGCCACTGCTGAGAAATTTGGAAGTCAACAGTTATCTACAATTTGAATAATGCACAAAACTCAACTACTCAGTAGTTCTGTGTGTCAGCCACACTTAACCCTAAAAAGACTGGGCTATTTTGGTAGCTCGAAAGACTGGGGGGGGGGGGGGGGCCTAAAGGGCCCCCCCTTAAGATCTCGGCCGTGGATCGCGCGATCGCCGCGGAAATTTGCACAATGGTAGTGTGCGATGTAATCTACAAGATCGTATATTTAAATTTTCCAAAATAGTCTTCTTTTATTTTATTTTGATTAATTATGCTAATTTATGCGAGAAATCAGACTTTTTTATCTAAATCAGTAAATAAAGCTCCAAAAGTGCTCATTTTTGGTCTAGATATTCTTTGTAGCATTCTTAGCAAATGTACTTGAAAAAAATTCGGTATCAAAATTAATTCCTAATTTATTTTATTGTTTTATGAATTTCTTATGTATTTCTTTGTTTTTTCGACCTTTTGTTTTTGTTGTTTTTTTCAGCAAAATTTGTGGCAGACCCTTTTTGAAGCATAATACTACTAAAACAAATTGATTTTAGCCATTGAGAGTAAAAATAAGCATATTTATATGAACCATATGATAAAACTCAATTTGTATTGACTTTGTACACAAAATCGCATTTTTGAGCCATTTTCGGTCTCACGTGCATGTACAAAATGTTATGTAACTTCAGAACCGTACCCCCAGGCGTCACAAATTTGGTGTCAAAATGTGCGGGAAACTCGAAAGAAAAAAGTCACAGAGCATCGCGGCGAGAGCATTGCGTGTTGCTGAGTAATCGCGCGAAATGTCGAGGGGGGAGGGCCTTTTAGGCCCCCCCCAGTCTTTTTAGGGTTAAGCCTTTTTGTTGCAGTCTTCTGTATCTTTTATCTATAAACACAAATCTAAAAGTATAAGAGCTGATGTAATAACATATAGAGTGTGTGGCAAGAATGTATATGGAAATGTTTGTAAGTTTTGATGAACTTTCTTCACAAAATATACATGATGGACACACATGCAGTGCATGGGTCTGCAAAGGTACATGTAGCCTAGTAATGTACTGGAATTTAAGGTGAGCCCCGAAAAACATTCAATTCAAAATCTAACGGTCAATAAAAATGTACTAAATGTTACCTTCCACTTTCAATACTTTATGGGAGTTTCTAAAATGATACTCTCTTCAACATAACACTGTATTTATACAACTCTGAGTCTTCATTTAAGGCATGCAAATGGGATTCCCTACTTTTAAAGTGCACACACTAGGCACCAGACTCTGTCCTCCTTCATGGCTCAGTGGTTTGCTAGTAGTTGGGGGAAAATCTCTATTGCCTTCATACACGTAGTTCTCTGTTGTTGTTGTTTTTTTTTTCAATAAAGCCTGGCCTCCGAATAAGTCGCATCTCCATGCATTCTTGACGAACATGGCACTGTACTGCAAATAATACATGTAGGGTTCCTCTATGTCAGCCTGAGGCGACAGCCATCAGGGACACAGTCTTTGTCATTAGGTACTGCAGGGAAGCTTTCGCCAAGACTGCACGTCGGGCTCAAGCACCTTCTGGAGGTGGATTTTAATTGATAAAGTTGGCAAATAAAAATCAACTTTTTACAGAGGAAAAACACATGTAAGGCTATGGATGTGAATTGGGACTTATCATTTTCATAGACTTAACTGACTATTTGACATAGGTATGTGCAATCCACTTATGCAGAGTTGACTGTATCTTAGGAACAGAAAGAGACACAGTATGTATGGCAATGTAGAGGGTCTGGTGCAGCTATACTTTCTGATGCTGGAATCAGTTCTAGCGTATGCATACCTGCTGCTGCAAAGCTGCTGTACTGCCCTCGGATCGATCCAACTTTGCCCTGGTCCTCTCCAGATCAGATGCCAGTTTCTGCCGCTGCGTCTCCACTTCCAGGAACCTGGACCTGAGCTGACGATCCTCCTCACGACTTGCATTCAGAACAGTCTGCCATGGCCACAAAACATGTAGAAGAAAAAAAAAAAAAGGTGGGGGGTTTAGTGTGTGCCACAGACATATTCCACATATATATTTCACTTTTTAATATTTGACAAGGTCAGCTGCATACACAATACTGACAATTATTACAGATTAATAAAAGAATTCAAGAGACCAATATTGGAATAAAATTCTATTTTCTATTACAGTTGAGTCATATGATAATGATTAGTAACTGTGACATGGAGATGGTGATGAAAAATATACAGAATTCTTGAGCTACACTTCATCAAAAATGCCATAAAGGCAATATATATGGTAGTCATAGCATCTACCACAGCAAAGATGCAGACATTCTGAGTGGTGCTGACTGGCTCTTCTTTTTTTGTTAGCCACAACTACATGAATTATGTCATTTACTTGGGCAAACTAATGTGCAATACCTAGTAGTATCTTCTTTTTTCTGTTCTTTTTTTCTTCTTTTTTAAATGAAGTTTGTGTTCACTATATAATGTCAAAAATTGTTTTCCCCCTAATCATTATTATTAAACTTCAAAAGATGGTGATGTATTGGTTGCCAGCACATGGTTCTTGTCTGTGTCACTGTATGGGTCTTTTTGTTCATCATTCATGGGGAGGAAAGACAGTGACAGGGAAATCAAAAGAAGAAATCACCTGCTTACCAAGCTGTCTTTAACATCAGCATCAGTAATCATCATTGCTATCGCAAATCAAATCATTTGAACCTTTGATGAACATTCAAAACTGCTATCATCATCACCATGCACTTAGAAACATCAGCATTAAGCGCTATACAAGTGGTATTCATCATCATTATCATTATCATTACCACTCGAGCTAAACGCCTCAGCAAAGAAGTCAAAGAAAGTAACAAAACTCCATGGTTGCTAGACAAAAATGCTACTACAAATAGCACACAGAAAAGGAACAAAACTTCCTTGAAAACACAGCATCTAAATGGACAAATCACTGATACAAAAAGTTTACACGACACTCTTGAAAGAATAGCTGTACCTCGAAATGTAAAAGGAAAGGGCGGAGTGATATACTGTACGAGCTGAAATTTTCGTGTACAGATATTTTCGCGAATTGCTACTAGGAGAACATTTTCACGTGTTGTCAATTTCGCGGTTGCGAGGTCTAACTGTGCTTATCTGTTCGCACGTTGTTATTTTCGCGTGTTGTTATTTTCGCGGTTCAAAGGCGATTCGCGAAATTCGCGAAAATTTCAGCTCGTACAGTACATATACAGAAATCTTCCCAAATGAGGTGTGAGAAAGGACTGCAGTGAAGAGAAGTGAAAAATTAAATTAATTTGGTATATATTTCCCTGCAATGTTGTTTGTAAATCATGTTAGCAACATGGAAATATGCAAGTTGTGCTCAGTCTAGGGAATGGTGCATTCCAATGTCTTTTGTTAAGCATATCTGTACTTATTAGCAATGACTGACAGATGATGCCACAGACAGAATCTTGGTTTTGCAGTTTTTTGGAGGCTTTTAATATTTTTTTTTCTTTTTGTGATCATATCTTAGTAATCTAAAGAAAAATAATAGAGAAATTATCAGAATATATATGGCACATATCTAAATATATTCATTTGATCATATAAGTGATGTTGAGAGTATCATGAATGAACACAAAGTCAACATGCATTTGTATTATATAGTTCCTTTAAGTTCTCCAATCAAATTGGCTCATCATAAGAAATGATTTTCCTAGTGCAAAGTGCCTATTTGGTCATGCATCTGACTGAAATCTGCTATAGTGATGCTCCTCTGTAGTGATCACCTCTCTTATTTCTGCTCTGATCTGGTCTCTGTCACGGGTCTCATACTTCCTGCTGGAGGACTCCCGCTGGGAACGTAGCTCCTCCTGAATGTCCCTCAGTCTCCTTTCCACATGGTCCGATGGCTAGACCAGAAGATGAATAGAAGATAAGAGTAAGTACTTAAAGCATGATAGATGCCGTTTACATGGGAAATGGGCAGGGGAGTTGGGTGAGCTGGGAGACAAAGTGTTAGTCAGCATGAATTGAGTTATCTATCTCTTGCACATGTAAATTAATCCAGCAATCAGGTCATAGGATCGCACTGCAAAAATAAACAGCACTTTCAGTATATTCAAGCTTTCATTGGTTAGTACATTCAAAAACTTTGTTGCTGGTGGTCTGTCTGTTTGTATTAAAGTGGGCAAGTGTATCTTTCTACCACTATAACTTGATGATCAGCATGAAACTTGGCATACCTCCTAAAGTGTGCTGCACCAAGGTGAACCAAATTCAAATCAATTTCTGCATTGAAACATTGTTTTGGTCCACAGTTCAAACAATAAACTAATATCCCTTTCATAAACTCAATTATACAGTCATAAAACTGGGTGCTGCTGGAGTTTAGGCATCACGAAATGATTCTGGAGAAGTTGAGGAGGCTGTAAAGGGCCAGCAATGCCTAAGCGATGCCCTGTTGACTTCCTGCCGGTCCATTTTACATCAAAATTTGGCAAAATTGGGGGATCTTCTCCATGCGTCGCTCAGTCAGTGACCCACCGACAACCAAACGATTTCCATCCGGCCATTGGCCAATTTTTAAGACATTGCTCGGTGACCAGCTGGTGATCGGCAGTGTCCCATAGGCATACCAGCGGCAGCTTGCCGGTCTCTGCCAGAAATTTCTCATGAGCAACCTGGGCATATATGTGACTGCCTCTTGGCCATTAATATCAATGCTTTTGCTCTGCATTTGACAGGTCAACAAAGTCTACAATAACAGTGATTCTATCTCAATGACTAGGACAGTGAGATCCACAAGCCCAGCTCTTTGCTCGGTTGAGGGAGTGTTTAAAGGCCCCCTCACACCTGAGCGAATTGCCTGAAATATGACTTGCGATGGCTGGCGAAAGGCATTTTTGGAAAAATCGTTTCCAATGGTAATTGATAGTAAATTATATTTACCCTTCATGTTTGGGTTCGTACACCTTCTGAACTAACAGTTGCGATCATTCAAATTTGCACGGGACTTTTGAACATGTTTAAAATTTCCTGACGAATTGAAAAATCGTCTGTCATTTGCATCTCTTATTTGGTCTGCGGTAATCGTTCGTTTATCGTTCGTGTGCTATTGTCCACATAGTCCCTCATCGTGCTTTTGCCAAGGTGGACCGATCTCGAAAGAACTCTAAACGAAGCAACACGATGACTAAATATGACTTGCGCATAGAAACGAAGATACTATGACAAACATATTTTCGCTTGCCATCTTCTATGCGAAGGGAAACTAAGATTGACTTTTACTAAATTTGAAAGGCGATGCATACACGAAGGCAAGTCTAAGAGATACTATGACAAACTATGGATTGCGGAGTGATACGAATACGAGCGAATGACCTGACGAAAAAATTGGCAAATGCTGAGCTGCTCTCTGTGACCAGCCACTCACCACGCTACTCATATATAAACATTCCACCCGAAAGTTTCAAAGTTTCTTCACAAAAATGGAAGATGCAGCCCGCCTCAGAGTCCAGTATTTACTCGCAATGGCTCAGAATGAAGTTATACATCAGCAGCTGAACCTACACCAGTTCATCAGAGGCCGCTTCAGATGGAGATGAGGCTTCAAACAACGTCGTATCTGGAGAAGGACGTGGCTGAACCCTGCCAGAAGAAGGGCTTTCGGAATCTACGACCAGCTGTTGGTTGAGCTCCAAAGAGAAGACCCTTCGACTTTCAAGAAATTTCTCTTCATGCCCCCTGAACTCTACGATGAAATCCTGGAGAGGGTCAGAGGAAGAATCAGGATCGAGGCAGTACACCTGGTACAGGGAGCCGCTGGAAGAAGGTCTCAAGTTGGCAGCTACTCTCCGTCATCTTGTGTCCGGCACCAAGTACTCCGACATGCAGTATGGGTGGAGGGTGCCTGAAAACACCCTATCTGTAGTGGTCAGGGAAGTGTGTCAGGCCATATGTGACGAGTATGCAGATGAAGTCATTGCAGCCCCTTCAACCCCGATGGATGGAGACAACTTGCTGGTGGATTCTACAAGCGGTGGAATTTTCCCCACTGTGTGGCAGCTATTGATGGCAAGCATGTGGCCATCAGAAAGCCTCCTCTGTCTGGATCGCTATACTACAACTACAAGGGCTTTTTAGTATAATCCTGTTGGCTATAGTGGACAGTGACTACAAATTTGTCTGGTGCGATGTTGGTGGTAGGTATGATACAATAGGGGAAAGGGGGTAGGTCGAGTCAATCTAGGGGTACATCAGATTAATTTTATTATCACCTCACCTCCATTGTTACTGTTTCAATATTTATTTTTTGCTAAAATGATAGCAATTGGGGCAATTCATCTCAGTTTTTGCTTGATACCCTTTTTTTCTTCTTCAAAAATGTGCTTTAAGAATAATTATTAATGTTGGATATTTATTTCACACAAATGATCTTTTGTGTAGGAGCAAATCTCTGAAATTGATTGATTTGTTTCATTATAATGTTCGTATTTTTATGCATAAATTTTCAATTGATGAGGTTCCTGACATTTTTGCACATATTTTCATAAGAAATAACTCTCTTCATATCTACCCATATCTCTTCCTTTCATGTTGTGTGGATGATTTCTCTGGCCGCACTGAAATCTTGACGGACCTGGTTGCTTTTATACTCCCCGAGGAGCGCACACAACACGTACGAGAAGGCCTGATCTATTCTTTCGTTTTCGTTTCCAATTGCACGCCATATCAAACCATTGCTCATTGTTCGTTCGTCTAATCGGGTCATATCAACCCTTCGCTCGCCCTCGGCCTCAATTTACTCAAAGAATTGAACCGAAAATTGTTATCCTTCGCATGTCATATTTATCCTTCGCTTACCGTTCGTTAATCATATTTGACTTTAGTTTATAATCGGATGTTTTGAAGGCAACTGTATTTGAAATCATTGAATTTGCGCACATTTCGTGCGTTTTTCCCATTCGTTCCCCAACATTCGCTCAGGTGTGAGGGGGCTTTAAAGCCTGTTGTCATTGCATTTTTGTTCTGGCTCCCCTTCCCCCTCTAGTCACTTGTTATTCATGGTCTTTTGTCATTTTTATTCAATGAAAACCATAGGGAAAAAGCAGGGGCTACCTGACAACTTCATTCAGAAACGTAGCTTATTAGAGTAGAAGCTCATCTGTATTGGAAATTCACCTGAAATTGGTGTTACACTTTTGATCTTAATGAAAGATATTTATCCCCAAAAGTTTAACACCAATTTCAGCAGAAATGTAGCTGTTTTTCTTGTGGTATGTACTAAGCAATGCTTCATACATGGCCAGGCAGACATTGCTGAAAATCAAGCAGGCGCCGCCCAGACACCGGTCTGTTTTGAACTCACCAACCAGTGACCAATTGATCCGTCAGCAGCAACCAAGCGGCAACTGCTTGGCAGCCGTTAATCTAGCAATTTAACTTTTTTTTGCCTAAATCGTTCAACAGCGATCACTCGATTAGGTTGGTAACCGGGCAGTTGCTGCCAAGGCACAAATTATATTTTGGCCAGCGAGTGGGAAGGCATAGCTGGAACTTTAACTCTGCAGTAAAACTTCAGCAGCATCTGGGCGATGCCCTGAAAAATGGTGGTGCCTGGGTGAAATTGGCTAATAATATGTCAGCTGGCCACCAAGTAAGCTGACTTTTTGGTTGTGACCATAGCCTTAGACATTAGATTTTCCTTCCTTCTGGTTTGCTTTCAGGTAAGATTTGAAGTACCCGGTATTCATCAGTGGATGGTGGTCAATGAGCCTTGTTGTCACATTGAATGACCGGTCACCATAAAAGCCTCATAAAGCTGATGAATATTGATTCCTGATTTTGGCACTTTATAATTCTCCAAAACCTGGACTTCCACTCAAGTATAATTTGTCCCACTTAATTACTTGTACCAAAAACCCACAACAAAAATAGTATGAAAATCTTCTGCCACATAAATAGTGTTGTGGGAAAAGAATGTATGGAAATGCACAGGACATAAGGCATTCAGATACAACGGGTCAATTCAAAACTCTATAGCAACATGCTTTAGAGAAAAACAAAAAATGCATGTTTATATTCATGAAAGAAATAATTCTTGGTCTTTCAGACAGGGGGCAGTTTGGACTATACACTTTCTACATTTTTCCAAACTTAAGTGTATATGACTTCATCAGGTTGATGGGTGATGTATTTCAATCTTTTTATTTACTCCTCCATTTATCTGTCTCTTTATCTATCCGATGTATCTATCTCTATCTCTATTACCCTGCTTTCTTCTCGTTGGCTGCGTTTCATGGAGTCAGAGAGATCTAGGAGAATCCTGCGGTTGTCTGTGTCCAGCTGGGTCCTCTGTCTACGCTCCTGTTGGAGCTCTGCTGCAAGCTTGGTCTGGTCTCTGCTCAGATCCCGCAGGTCCCGGTGGATATCATGGATCTGTCACAATCATCAGGGTAGATAAAAACAAAAACAACAAAACAAAAACAAAATAACAACTTGTGAGAGCATTCACGTGAAATTGAACTTGCACACACACGCACGCACATATGTGCAGTGTATACACCTAGGTATATAAAACAAGAGGCCCGGGGGTCTCGCGCTCACCTGGGTATCGCAAGTTCAGCTTTCAGGCATTCTTGCAAATTACTGTATACGCTGAATATTTCGCGAATTTCGCGAGTCAGGTGCTATTTGTGAAATTAATGACACGCGAAACTAGAATTATCACTGAAGGTGATTAATACCCCCGCCCTTAGTGTTGCTTTATAGTATGTGATGTCATGAGGGCAATGACGTTGATACCAAGTTTGTGCACTTGTCGAATTGGAAACAGAATAATTTTAGTTTACTGTACAATTACAGAGTTGACACCGAGTATAAAACTTACAGCAAATGGAAACATGCTTTCCCCCAGCATCTCTACACTTAAAGACCATCATACACACCAAATTTGACCTTCATAGCTTGAATGGTTTATTTTGATACAAAAATGAGTGGTTACCACGGCAACACATTTTCCTTAAACTAACACATTGGTGTCTTGCAATTATACACTTCTAGATCATGATACATACTAAATTTGAATTTAATTGCTTGAATGACAGAAAAGTTATTCGATCTGCAAGGTTTTGGTAAAATTGTGGTTACCATGGCAACGGTTTGTGTGACAAACACAAAAATTATGTGTTCCACATCTATACCTCAGGGCCATAATGCCTACCAAATTTGGTTTCAATTGTTTGAAAACTGTGGAAGAAGTTCACTCCACAGGATTTAAAAAAAAAAAAAAATGTGGTTACCATGGCAACGCATTGTCCGATACAATAACAAAGGACATTTTGCAAAACTACACTTAAAGAGCATCATACACACCAAATTTCACCTTCATAGATTAAATGGTTCAATTTCATACAAAAATGAGTGGTTACCATGGCAACACATTTTTCTTATATTAACACATTCGTGTCTTGCATAACTATGCCTCCCAATCATCATACACACTAAATTTGACCTTAATTGCTTCAATGATGTGGAAGTTATTCAATCCACAAGGTTTTGGTAAAATTACGGTTACCACGGCAACGCTTTGTCCGACAAACACAAAAATTATGTGTTCCACATGTATGTCTCAAGGCCATAATGCCTACCAAATTTGATTTCAATTGCTTCAAAACTGTGGAAGTTGTTCACTCCACAAGATTTCGAAGAAAACATGCGGTTACCATGGCAACGCTTTGTCAAGTACAAACACAAAGAGTGTCTTGCATAACTACACCTATAGATCATCATAAACACCAATTTTGAAATTGATTGCTTAAATACTATGGAAGTTATTCGATCCACAAGGTTTTGGTAAAATTATGGTTACCATGGCAACGCATTGTCCAACAAACACAAAAAACATGTCTTGCACATCTATTCCTCAATATCATCATTTACCCTAAAGTTTCATTTAGATTGCTTCAAAACTGTAGGAGTTCGCAATGCAAGATTTTGCAACAGACCGACCGACCGACCAACCGCCCGCCCGACCGCCCGCCAGCCCGCCCGACCAACATCATGGTGATTCCTATATACCCCCTTCACACTACGTGTGGCGGGGGTATAAATATTGACTCTGATCACAATGTGGATGTGACATACGTGTGTACATTTCTCCATTCAGTACAGGACTCCGCCATCGCAAATTTATCCACTCGCGAAATCGTCGGGCATTCCCGATTCGCGAAAATTTAGACTTGCGAAATATATGGCGTATACAGTACTACCCTAGAACATTGCAAATTTGGGGGCAGCTTTGAGGGCTTCTATAGGGGCATGATGCCATTTGCATATTCCATCACACTGGTAAAATACCTGCCAAGTACACTGTATTAAGAAAAACAAAAAGACTTACGTGTAAGAATAGCCTTCCCCTACCCCCCATTCGATCCTAGCCTAACATCTGGATCTACTATATATATATATATATATATATATATATATATATATATATATATAATATATAAATAACCTTGAAAGTGCACTCACCAATGTATTTACTCAGAGTATTTCCAGTTTTATACAATATCTTGTTTTTGTCTTGTTTTTGTTTGTTGATGTTTGGTCTTTCTTCTTTCTTTCTTTTTTTTTTTTTGGGGGGGGGGGGGAAATAGGGGGTTCTGGGGTCCTTGCATTAATATTGTCACCCTAGTGATAATGTCATGGGTTTGGTGACAAATTTGACTATGCGTTTTCAAGAAGATTAAGGAAATGTGTTGGCCCCAACATATCTTGAACATGAAACTTGAAACTACTATCATCAACGTACTATCTCATAGCATGAACTTGTATGTTTATTTGACTCAAATTTTTGGTGTCCTACACCTTCTTCAGGAGTCTTGCAGGCACCCTTGCAGGCTATTACCTCTGAACAACATATCAAACTTTGGGGACATGGCGCACACTTGTATACTCTATCACACTGGCTATAATACTTGCCAAGTTTTGAAAAAAAAAATATGATCATGCATTTCTCAAAAAAATAAGATCAAAATGTGACTAGAAATGTCGCTATGGCGACTGGTATGCCTCCGCCATAATGCATGATTCTCCTAATAGGTCTAGATAGTACAAGTGGACAATGTGTGATTACATTTTCACAAAATTGGCAAAATATTAAAATGACAAGTTTGTCACAAATTGTGTTGAATGTTCACCTTCCTTGACCTAGGTTTAATGGGATGAATAGGAGAGCATGTATTTGGGGATTTAAGGACTTTAACTTGACTTTGACCCATTCATACATTTATGCATTAAGTAATTTTCAAGGTACCAGTATGGAGAAAAAGTGCAATTTCTGTATTGAATAGTAAATTGTTACCATTTTCATCTGGCCTTTGACCCTAAAATTCATAAGATAATCACTTTCAGGTAGAACATGCATAAATATGTAGTAAGTTTCAAGATAACTTGAGCCACTTCCCAGATATGGAGGAAAAAGTTAGTTCAGCACTTTCACTTGATCTTTGACCTTTTGACCTTTGAGGCAAAAAAAAAAAGAAGAAAAAAAAACTTTCTAGAGAATTTCTATTAGGTTACACATGCATACACCAAGTGTAAAAAAAAAATAATCCTGCTGCCATTGCATAAACATGAGGGAAATAGTAAAATTTTGAAGGGTTGCACTTGACCTTTAACCCCTGACCTTTGACCCCATGAACCCTACATTCTCTAGATAATTACTGCCAATCAGTACATGTATATACTATGTTCCATGAAGATACCTTGAACAATTTTCCAAGGTACAGAGAAAAAAAAAGAAGTTTTAATGTTTTTACTTGACCTTCTGACCTTTGACCTCATGACCCAAACTTTCATCAGAGAATCTTAATTGGGTAATACATGTATACACTACGTTTCAAGAAAATATCTTCAGGCATTGCATAGATATGGTGGAAATAGTGAAATTTATGTATTTGACCTTGACCTTTGACCTTGAGCATGTGCACCCAAAAGTTGATAGGCACAACTTCACCCCCTAATACACATGTACATGCCAAGTTTCATTAGGATACCTCAACAGGTTTTGATAGTTACCTTGGCCACAAAATTCATTACGGACGGATGGAAGGACGGACGGACGGACAACCCGACAACCCGAAAACATAATGCCTCCGGCACCACTTCATGGCGGAGGCATAAAAACTGGTCCACAATTTGGCCCAGGGTGGCAACCCCTGAATCTGGCATACACAAGCTTGAAAGTACACTCACTGCATGCATCTCATACTTAAGCAGAGCATTTCTTGTTTTAAAGAAGATAAATGCAGCTGAAGCTGTACTCAAATACTTACTTTAGATAGCATTTTGGCTCCACATTAATTTCTGGTTTAATAGAAGAAGATTTTGAAAGATTCTGTAATTAGGGATTCTAGGACCCCTGGGTGCCCAGGTGAGGCATGGTGCCCATTTGTGCAAATATAAGCTATCACCCTAGCAATACAATACATTGAACTTGCCAAGTTTGGTGCAAATTTGACCATGTCTTTGCAATAAAATGAAACTGAGAAAATTGCGCCTCAAACTGGTCCCCCTCCCCCGACAAGGCCTCAAGTGGGTACCCAGGATCTGCCATGAAGAAACATGAAACTACAGCCATCAAAGTACTTATTCACAGAAAAGAAAATCTTTTAAAGACCTTAATTTCCAGGCATTGGGGAACCCAATGGGAAGAGGCATGGTGCTCATTTGAACAAGTTGAGATCCCATCACCCCTGGGATGATACTGCCAAGTTTAGTGAAAATCTGTCATGGGCTCTTCAAGAAGAAGCTGGATGTGTAAAAAGCATGATGCACACCACACGATGAATGATAGTAATAGCTCACTTGAGCCTTTGGCTCAGGTGAGCTAAACAAAAATTTGCAAAGAAATAGAAACAGACAATTTCTAATAACAAACTGTCTAGTAAAGAAGTAGAAATAGACACAAAAATGAAATGATATTGATTGCTATTTAACCTTGTTGAGACAGAAATATGAAACACAATGTATTATACATTTTATATGTACTGTATGTAGAAAGGGAAATCATGCCATGAAATCTTAATGCATTGCCATGGTAACAAATGAGCCAGCCTCACCTCATCAACATCACGGCTGAATCTCACCGATGGTCGCAGTCTTCTCTGTGAGAAAAACACATGAAATAAAAGAATTCAGATGGCACTCTTCATTTGAATCAGTAAAGTTATATTCACTTTATATGACTTAGTATTTGAGGTTGATCTATGGTCATCTTCATGTTATGCATACATTCAATACAAACAACAACACACACACTCAGGTAATAGTAATTATTAAATAAGTGAATTTATACTATAGCACAATTTGTTGTGGGGGAAAATACTGAAGTGTAATTTTTTTGCAAGATTTCATGAGAGTCATGATACTCAGTACTTTCCTGTTGGCAAAATGTATAGTGTAATAGCAAGCCACACCAGAATGCACTATCAAAAATGATACAAAAAGCAACATATGCAAATATTCAATATACACAGTATGCTGTGAAATGCAGAAAAAAACAGTTTCTCACAGTATATATTTCAGATGCAGTCCTCCTGTGCCGGGCTTCTCTTCCACTCCGTAGCTCACTTGCTGACATTGTGTCTGACTCGTACCTTGACAGCCTCTCAGTGTGATTGTGGTCACGTTGCTGATTGGCAGTACTAAGGTTTTCTCGAAGCTATATATGTCAAAGAATGAGAGAATACTGCATCCATCCATCAATAAGATACCATTATTTGCAAGCCAAAATGTACTGTTTGCTAAGCACCTTGATCTCTTTATAATCTATTTCTACATTTTGTCATTGCTCTACATTAATCTACAGAATAAGCTCTTCTTGAAACATTCACAAAGTAAAATATGCATTCAATTCAATATTTTCAGAACATTAGCAAATGTTTATCATTATGTACACTAACTGATGTGCAAATATAGTAATGCCATGCAATACAGTATACAATGTACAATTTGTATGACTTGATTTAAAGCAACCATACACAATTGATAACAAAGATATTGCATGCAGGGCAATGTTTGAACCTGATATTTTCCAACACAGATCCTGCAGGGATTAACTTTTCGACAACTGTAGAGTCTTTCCAGTTTTTCCAGTAAGGCAACTAAATTTGAACATGGAAAACATAAGTAAAAAGAGTTTTACCCTTTCTATTGCATCTGTTTGCCTGCTGTTAGCATCTCTGTATTGATTTAGCAGGTCACCAACCTCCAGGAGATTCTTGTTAGTGTCCTGTAGCAATTTGGAAGATTTTAGTACATAATCAATCGTTTTTATGGATAACCACACCTGAATGAAATGATAAATATCATGTCCAAATTAGTATCATGCGCTTATTTCACTGTCTCTATGCAATGACAGTGCTCACATGATAATTGGGAACTAATAGTGGGAAAACCAATCAAATGCAATAAAATTCAATGTAACAAACTTTTTACATGTTATTTCCACCACTTCATCGGAACATATTTTGGCTAAAAACATGTCCATTGTATGTTATTCATGTCTACTTGGCACTATAACTGCTGACTACTAGTAAATCCACAAAAATTATTGCAGGGATTTCATTCCCATACCAGAAGTTATTTTCTAACCACTACCAGACAGTGTTGATTGCAAGGTCTAGACATTTGCTGTGGGTCAGTAGGACGTACACTGTAGGTTGTGGGAGTCAACTACACAGAAGGGTGGAATGGTGCTGACGGTCATTTCGAGTGCCATCTGCTTCTACTCATACATACACTTCAGTGCAGGTACATTTGCATGGAGAGTCACCTTCCCCACATGCAGTGCACTCTCTTCTGCTGTGCTTCTGTGTATGGATGTGTTTGAGTATGTTTATAGATGTGTGTCTGTGTGTGTGACAGACAGAGAAAGAGGGATGATCACGAATAGAAAATCAAAAAAGAGAATGTGTCTGTCCCTAAATTTCACGTTGCACATGTTGTTCTCTTGAATGGTGTAAAGGTAAACACATTCAAGTTAAAAGGGTAATACCATTTCTAGGCATCAGCAGGGTATTAGGCATCCTGACTTGATATGTATTATTAACTATGGAGAGGATTATTTTGGGAACAAACATAATGAATTATAAAGGTTTGTTTCACTGATGCATCACCCACCTACTATGTGCACGAGACCTCTGTGTCATTTTTGCGTCATTGCCATGGATACTAAAAAGTAAAATAAATGCACATGGTTCAGTAAAAATGCTCATGTATTATTGGGTTTTATGCTGGGTGATTTGCATGGGCCAAAACCAGCCACCACTTAAAGGTCCAGTTTACCTTTGGGAGCAGTGATTTCAAAAATGTTCAATATATCACATTTGATGCATATGTGTAGGTCTGCTGTATCATAAAACATCCTACCATATTAAATATTTGCACTGAAACCTAAAATATAAGGAGATATCAGGGTTTTTCTTCATAAACCGTAACTGTATACGGTTTAGTCTGGAAACATCTTTATTATAACTATTGTTCACATTTTGTGTATTTAACAACACTTAACATCGATTATACGGATTCAACTTTTGACAGTGGTCGTTTCTATCCCTAACTCACATTTTAGAACTATTTTAAAGCACTAAAATGGGTTTTTGTTTCATCTGCAAATGGTAAATTATGCCTTTAAGTGGATCCTTGCTTAACCTTTCATGTGATCACACACTTAGCTTAACCAAGGAAGTACTAGGCGACTTGGCAAGCTTCTCAATTAGCATTCCAGAATCGATTACAACCTAAAGTTAACAAGGCCACCCAGGAGAAGCAATGTGCCCTAGTCTAACAGGAAGGCCCTAGTGACATAATTAATAGGAATCAGGGAGATTAGGTAATCTCTATGATGACAATCATGCAGTTTCATAACATGACATGTCTGGTGAATATGGAGAATAAAGCACAGAACTTCTAGGTTAGAGGGAAAATCTGAACCAGTTCAGGGTTAGTCTTGAGAAGAAAGGGCAAAATTTTATAAGCACAACAACTAAAAACTTGATCAAAGTCAGATAAAATGTACAGAAGATGAAATTGTACGATATCACAAATTTTTGCAGAATGGTTCTTGAACAGCTGATATGAACATGCAAATGAATGAGCTGATGATGTCATCACCTCACAATTTTTCATTGATCATGTACAACAACAAAATGACAAAAATTCAAAATTTCTGCTATACAAGTGTAACACATAGTGCTATTCCTGGCTGAATTGCTTCAAAATACTGTAATTGATACGTCAGATATATGAGGAGTTTAGTCTGGGGCATGATTGCATTGGAACAAAACAACTAAAAATTTCAAGATTTTGTGTGCAAACCACATGGCAAGATGTGAGGAGATGACATCATCTAACTCACTCTTTTGCATGTATACTCATATTGACTAACACACAATACCAAACCGACTATGTACAGAATATGTCCATGATTTTTTTTTATTTTTATTATGGCTATTACTACAACACTGCTTATCAATATCAGTGAAGGGCAATTTTTTAATCAGTTGCAATTCATATGGGTCAATCCACGTCAAATCAACCAATTTTCAGAGAATTTGTAACCCGATCCCCTTCAATTTTCTTTAAACTTGCACCAAATGTGCCCCCAAGTGTCTGACGGAAGATTCTGAAATATTTTGCCCCAAGGTCAAACAGTTGCTAAGATACGGCCTCCATTAGCAACCAATGCATGGCCGAACAACCGTGTTTAAATAAAATTCGCTATTTTTGATTGACTGCTGCAGCCAAGTTAGATGAGATCCATTGCTCATTTTCTGCAAATTGGAAGAACTTTATGATCCTAACATGCACAATATATTATGGCGCAGATCTGACAATCTGTTATTGCGCAAGAGGTCACCGAAAATGGTGTTAAGCGTTAGAGTTAATGTTTTTCGGTACATGTTTGAAACTAATAACTTCAAAATTAGATTAGCTTAGAACCCAATAATATGCGTATTTAGAGACTCTCACTTGCTCTACACATCTACCGAAAATCGGCCAAAAAGTATTTTAAATTTTGATATTAAATAACATTGATAACTTGTGATAGTCTTTGGATGCCAGCATCAAAATATGGCATATTGCACTATTTCATGATGCAATGGAGCAAAATAGAACTGTAGATATTAAAGGTAGAGTTTCATTGATCAAATGTCAAAATGCATTATGAAATGAACAGAGTGACTTTTTGGGAGAAACACTTCAGCAATAATTTCATTGCAGCATGCATTCAACTGGGTAGCCTATGGGCTATGACTCTTTACAAAATCACTGTTACAAAATTGCTGTTATCTGCCAAGGGTATGGCCTATCATAATGTATTATTGTGTACTGTATATTTGAATAAAGTCTACTGATTTTACAAATGACCCTGAGAATTGATATCTAGCCCTCCATATCCCAATCTTTTTTCATCTCTTGCAAAGAAAAAAGAAACAATGCAATTTCTGACTGGTTTTACTACTGAAAAAAAAAATTACAAATTGCCATTCATTGCCCTTTAATTGAACATCAGTATATTACATAACCTTATGACGGTTCATAACTCTGGAATCTGGCAAATTTGATTTAGTGTTGTAAGAATTTTAATCAATTCAAAAGACTTAATGAAATATAATCCTGTCATTGACTTGAAGACTCAGTGTAATTCTTGTGATTTATAATCAAAATTTCTTCTTGTCATACAGTGTAAGCATGATTTTGCCTGCTGATGCTACTTTGTCAATCAAACTTTCATTACTTCTGTACACTGTTACCAAGGGATCACAAAGTCCTTGCTTTGAGTTGTTTGTGATTCCTCCACTAAAATTTGTATGTTATCTGTCTGTATGTAATCACATGAAATTAAAAAACGAGCCGTTATTTTGCGACAGTCACCACTGCAGTTCTCATCTAAATTGACGTTCTAATGATCGGATATGAGTTATACAAATGTAATGCTCTCTTAGAAGCATCATACTGACTAGTAGTTTCACTCTGTGAAATACACCTAAAACAGGAACATCCTGTTGGTTTTAAGTGCCTTACATAGAAGGAAATGAAATGAATCCAACTCAGTTGAACAGAAATATTATGGTAAAACACAGTCCTCATTGATGAATAAGCTATTGCAATGATAAAGGACATTATTACTGGTGATACTACATCAGTATTTTTGTTGTTGTCATGTACAACGTATTGGCACCAATAGTGTACATATCGCTGTAATTCGTTATCTTTTTTTGCTATATCAATGCGCTTAGAAATGCCAGTATTAAGTGAGCTATGTGTTATCTTCTATCATTATTATTATTATTATTATTATTATTATTATTATTATTATTATTATTATTATTATCATTATCATTATTATTATCACTATTATTATCATCATTATTATTATTATCATTATTTTCAGTACTGCACTGATGCACGATAAATGTGAAATCATGATTTCTTCTTTCTAAATCTTTAATGTAAAAAAAATAAGAGTTTGCAAGTCAATATACATGAAATACCTGCCCAATATAAACTGACCGAGGCATTTAAGCATTGATCTCTGCATGTGTGTTAATCAAACTGTTGCATTCCTATAAGTGTACAAGTGAATAATGTAATCAAATTGCCCTGGACCTTCATTTGCTGCCTTTGTAGGATTGTCTTTTCTCCCGGGAATAGTCTCTACTTCACCATCAGAAACATTTGCATTTCTAACAAGCTGAGGGGTGTAATTGCACAATGACTGTGAGCTATAATGAATCATTCCCTCCTTACCTCTAGGTCTCTAAAATGTTTCCAGTACGCTCCTACAAGCCTTTGTACACACATTAAGCTGTACAATACTCCTTCCTAAGTGTTTGTTGCTTGATATACAGTATTGTGGCAATGACAAAGCCCATGCTAAGCAGTGACCATGTTTGTTGCCTCTTTCACACACACACACACACACACACACACACATACAAGATAAATAAATAAAAATAGAAATAGATACACATGATAGTTTTGTACCTTGCTTATACCTCTCTACTCTAAAACAAGATATACTGGTAGCATATTTTATAAAGGGACAGAAATAAAATATGCACAGTAAGTCTACTACACGTGTAGATTTTTTTCCCTTTTTTTTATCAGGGACTGCACCAAATGAAAGAGATCCACAGTGTATTTTATTTAAGCCTTGAAAAAGTGTGATCTTTCCGTACACGTTAAATCATAAATGCCATGATAGCATACAATGTGTTCCATATGATCTGGATGCATGTAACACCTGTGAGCAGGTCAGCCTTCAGAAAATTACTGGCTGACATACTGTACTGTTTTAGGTTATTCATTACACATGTACATGTACACATTCTAGGGAAAAGTTATATTTAATTCCTATTATCCCCTGCTGTCATTGTAGGACTTACATTGTATATAAAATATACTATCAAAAAAACTATAATAGCATATGTATACACATAACTGGATATTATTCATAGCATATTTGGCGAGCCTTATATAGGATGCATTCTTGTTTTCTTCACCTTCTCTTGAACAATTTACAATGTAGAACCAACTGTGTGTATTGCCCTCATTTCATTCATTTCTGCACTTCGCATAAAGTGAGTCTGAAATAAAACAGCCAGTAAAAAAAAAAAAACGACGACAACAGAAAAGTACTCTTCCATTTTTATTGTCATGTACAGCCAACAAGAATGGCTCATTGATAACTTGTACAACCTGTACGTTTTCCGCCTAATTTCATCAGATTTGCATTCGATTTAACGATCATATTATTCAATTTCAACCGAATTTGAATGATTACCGAGACCAACCTTCAAAAATTTAACCAGTTCATTCAATTTAATTTCACCAGCATTCTAGTAATTTCTATATCATGATTTTCTCACATGAACGTGTAAGAAGCACATTCAAATTCAAATTGCATGCGAAATGCTTTCAATTTCACATCAGCACTGCTGCGATGAATGTTAAGGAATTCAAATTAACAAAAAGGCAAGCATTTACAGCATTTGGGCAGTGTTTTTTTATAACTGCTTACAATGTTCTCTGTAGTACAAAGTAACTCATCTGTCTGAACAAATAATGTTAACTTAATGTACTTTGAATTGGGACCTTTGACTTATACTGAAATTTCTCATTCCTCCGACAAACCATCAGTGACAACTTTCATACACATAACATGCATGCATCCTACATTCCCTTATATATGCATGACTTTGGTGGCTGAGCTCAGATTTGGTGGATCAGATACGTATATAATCCTGAAAATGGACAGAATAGTAGCTGCTGAAGTATTTGATGACAGCAACAGCAAGATTTTAAATCAAACTGTTGATATACTCTTGGAAAAAACAAACAAAAAAACAAAAAAACACAGGTTTACATGCTACAGCCGGGTCAAGAAAGGTAAACAATTGACCAAGGGAAGGGATTTAAAATGTTAACCCGTTGAGGATGGTTTGATTTGCTACAACACACATTTCCCATAGACACCTGCCTGAGTATACTCGGGACTCGTCCTCACAGGGTTAATACGATTCTGGATGTGTCAAAAATTGAGGGATATGACCATTCTGTAAGTGTTTAAATATTCATATTGTTTATAATGAATAAAGTAAAACTGGAAGAAAGATTAGGAAAAAGAGTAATACAGAAAATAAGATTGAAACTAACTGATTGAATGAAACTTTGAAATAAAGATGAAATCATCTTATCTAAAAGTAAAAAATGGAAAATGTGATGTGTATTATACATGTATGCGGTATGAATCACATATATCAGAGCTTGTTTATGTTGATTGAAGCTTTGAATGTTTAAAGTTTGAAGCTGTGTGCCTACACTGTATAAATGAAATTGAAATTGGTACTTGGGATGACATTTAACGTCTGTCCAGCTGACACGAAATTGAATGCTAACTTTTTAAACTTTTAAAATGGATTTCTCTCTAAATTGAATGACAATCAAAAAGGAATGAGTTATTGACATGAAAACAAATTTGAATGATCTAAGCCTTAAAATGAACCATGAGGGTAGAGCATTGATGAAAATCCATTGAATTAAAATAAGATGAAATTGGGAGGAAATAAAAAACCTATAATAACCTTCACAAATACACATGTACCATTCAACTACATGATACACACTACCTATTGATCTTCTTTTTTTTTTCAAATTTTGAAGAGCTCAACCGTGCTCCAAAATTTCTGTGTTTTTGTTGTTGACTGCTGTGATAAAGGAACCACGTTAAAGTACCAGATATGTGGAATGATGAAATGTGTCTTGGCAGTGCATAGTTACTAGAGGATCCTCAACCCTTTTTCAGGATGTGTGCATGTGACACGCAAGCAGACACTTCTAACACACTTGGAAAGCTTCTGCACACACAATGTACACAGTTCCAGTGCTTTTAAACAGCAGAGCTTGCTGAGGGGGGGGGGGGGGGGGGGGGGGAATGAAAATAATTGTTATACATATGCTGACCAATGGCAGCACATCCTAGTGCCATTACTAATTCTATTTATCAATATTTTGCCCTGGGGCACGCCTGCATGTTTTCTTTGTTCAACGGCAGGGATTCGATATTTCTTTCATCTTGGCTGGCTACAATTCAGCACCACCGACTCGCTCTCTAAGATTGTGGCAGTGACACACAGAAATCATTCTCACATTCCAGGAATGTATTGATTGACTGGATTTTTTTTTTCTCTCTCCCTTTTCACAAAAATGGAATTGGGAGTGAACTCCCTGCAAAATTACACACATCAGTATTGGGTACGACTCTACTGAGAAAAGCATGTAACATACACACTCAATATACACAAAATTTATGTATATAACTAGACAGATAGATACATGTAGACAGACAGACTGAGAAAAATAAAGACAATCGTATATAAGATGTATAGTATGCACCTGTGGCAAAGAATGCGAGCATTAAGATTGGTATGATGGACGGTGTACCTTTATACAGTAATATGATTGGATTCATACCTTATCAAGTATAACTTGCAGCATCGGTACAAACAAACAATGTAAGCTGTGTTGTTGGTATAG
This sequence comes from Diadema setosum, assembly GCF_964275005.1. NCBI lineage: Eukaryota > Metazoa > Echinodermata > Echinoidea > Diadematoida > Diadematidae > Diadema > Diadema setosum. The sequence goes on along the minus strand of NC_092685.1, from coordinate 35,176,065 downwards.
CCCAATGGGATTTTAAAACCAAATTTCCCTTTCATTTCAACTCAACGCACAAAGGACTGGATACAGAGCTGCAATAAAAATGTCAACACAAATTGAACAATATAAATATTTTTACAGAATGATTGTCAGATCATTAGTGAACAAATAATGCAAATTACACAGGGCGCTGGTAAGAATTATCCAACAGATTTTTGGAACACACGAGGCAAAGCGGAGTGTGTTTTGGACTCAAAAGTTGCAGAGGGTTGACAACACCATCGCGATCAAATAATGTGCATGATTTGTTTTATAAAATGGTAACATGATTTACAAGGCCAGCATCAGCTCCAAGTTAACTGACCTACACACATAATTGCAATGACAACTGTAATAGACAGGCAATGCTACTGAGCGCAGACAAAGCAGTCTTCGTACCAGTCACTAATGCATGGTGAAGATTTCAGTTGGGCCTTCAGACAAAATAAAAGACTGGTCAGTGATAGCTCTCAGCCAATAACTTGATGTAAGGACCTTATCACCATCATCTTATAATATACATCATCCATCCACATGCTACCTGTTATAAAAAAGTTCTTAGTCCCTATGACAGTCAAGGTGTTCATGATGCTTTCAGAGTGGAGGTACACTGTCAATCTTATGTCAAAAAATTACACCAATTAGTTTAGCAGATATGGGTACAGGTATGAATTGAAGTAGCATGAATATGTGTAATATGTGTATATCACCAGAGAGGTGCGCAAGAGATGTCCTTCTAGCACTCTTTTGACACAATCAGAACAGAAAATTGATACTGAATGAAAGAGACTGAGGTTGGATGACACAAAACAACAAACTCTTGCAATCATCTAAAATTGTCTCGGTGCAGTACGAGGATATTTTATGCATTTGACATTCAAGATCAAATTTCATGACCAATTTCTATTTTGCAAGCAAATATGAGAATGCTGCAGACAAATATCTCTTTTTTATTTCAAAAGGGTTGTAACCATATCTTTCATGTAAAATTTAATAATATGTAATTGTATCCTTCACATCATGTGATAATTTGAATAAATGGAGAAATGCAGAAATAAATGGAGAGATATCATATGTACATTTGTGTATTACTGTATGCATGATCACATATATATGTACTGTAAGTGCCTGTGAATGAATAGATTAAGAGATAGATTTGTAATTTATGTCTCGATACATGTACACACTGTACTACTTTGTACATGTTTGCAGGGCTACCAACAGTTCCATATTAAAGGGTGTGTACAGTTCTGGTCGAGGTGAGGATTTAGCTCTTAACGTTTTGCGAGATATTCAGAAACCACTCTATGAGATGTCAAAGAGCATGCAGTTCTAAAGGGTATCAAAAGTTTATTCGACGGAAATTGGTTTTGAAATGGCTGAGATATCCAAAAACAAGGTGAAACAAAGAAATCCTAATAAAGTTGTGGCATGTCGCCTTTTATTATTAGCACTTTTTTTGATATCTCAGCCATTTGAAAACCAATTTTCATCAAATAAATGTTGAATCCTTCTTAAAGTTACATGCTCTTTCATATTTCATAAGAGGCTTTTCATTATCTCACTTAGGAATGTTCAAAACATGAATCCCCATCTCAACCAGTACTGTACAGTCCCTTTAAAGTCAGGAAGAATCCAAAGAGCAATCATAATGGCAGTGCAAAATAATACCTAAATCAGGGAGGCTTTTATCTCTGATGTCAAGACATGAAGAGAAATTTAAGCTTTGGGGGAGACTTTGCAGCTTTGTACTTCCACACAGATACTATAGCTAGATGACTGTACACAAAATAAATCCCAGAAAATTTATATCAACCTTACCCTGAGCGATGATGTCAAAGAGTCCAGCCTGTTTGGAACATCAGATCTAGATGAGGACCTGGATCTTCCCCGCTGAGATAGCTGGACCCTTTGTCGCCCACTCATAACACTTCCTGTTTCGGACTCTCCATATCCATCACTTTCTGTTGACATTTTGTATAGCGATGCCTGGAAAACGATAACATTAAAGACTGTTTTTACATCGGAGTCTATACTTTAACTCCATCAAAGGCTTAAAGTGAGAGTAGCCAACATTAACTGCATCGAAGTGCTATCATGAGAGCTGCTCGACTACTGCTGTGGTAATTGCAAATATGAGAAGTTGCTATCAAATATCATAATATATTTTGTGTTGGCATAAGGTTCAGATATTTAATGATACACATGCTGTGACACTCATTTATCACTCAGTATAAGTAAGCTACAGTAGGTTACTCAATGCTGCACACTGGCACTGGTCCGACATTCCCTGACCAGTAAAAATCACCATTGGACCAGTAATTTTTTCAAGAAATAGCCTAGTAAAAAGTGGAAAAACTGAGTACCTACTGGTCCAACAGACCGGTACAACCTGTCTGTCGGACCAGTAGAGAACTTAGGTTGTAGTGTGTAGCCCTGGGTTACTGCTCATTGTTGCACAAGTTGCTCTCCATTTAGTATTGCTTGGATACTAAATATTATACATGATTTACCATCTACAGTACATCATTTCAATTGATTGTTCATAAAGGGAAAAACAGCACATACAGTATAACATGTCATGTCATGATTGAATAAAACATATATATTATTTATTTATATATATGTAAATATATATATATATATATATATATATATATATATATATATTTATATATGGGCCGTGACACGAGAAAAGGGTCCTTAGGGCATTAAATACTGAAAATTATTTTTCACCTCCACATTGTAGGAGGAACTCTGACGTATTTATATATGCAGGCCTCTTTCTAAAATTCCACTCCTAAATGCCCCAATTACGACATTAAAAAATCATGTTTTGTCCAAATCCTGTCGCCTTTTGATGCGTCTATGCATGTGTGCACAGTTAGTTAGTTGATCTCTTTTTGTGTGTATTGCTTTGTCAAACTTCCGCGCCGTTTTGTGGCGTTTGCGCGCAGCAGCTCTAAGGGCCCTTTTCTTACGTCATGGCCCATATATATGCTGCACATACATCATTTGAAAGAGAAGCATCAAAGTGCCTGATTTGGGTGAACCATGGATTAAGGCACTGGATAAAAGTACCAGGTACTGTCACTGACGCAGACGGACGGACGGACGACGGACGGACAGACGCCGCAGGCGATCCCTTAGACCCCGTTTACACCGCCTGACCACTTTCAGGCCAGCCCAGGGCCGGCCCAGGGCCAGCCCAAATTGCGGTTCTCGGTGTGCGATTACACTGAGAATTTGGGCCGGCCTATATATAAATATTCTGACGGTAGCGGCGCTCTGCATGTGAACAATGATTTCATTGGAGCGCGCCGGCGGGAAATGTGTATTGTGTACGTATGCAATTCTGTGAACTGAATACCTGAGGATATAATGACTATTTTGTCCGACACAGAGCATGGATTTTGGGATAATTCAAATCACAAATAACGTCACATCACTGCCACTACCCAACAAAAATCAATTTCACATTTTCTCACCATTCTTACCTATGCACAAATTTTCTGGAGTGAGGAAAAAAATTACAGAGATGAAGCATTGTGAGACATTGCAGGACAGAATTCTCCGCTCCTTCAAGACAAGATAAGACAAGACAAGACAGCATGCACGATATAAGCACTCATAACATTACGCAATTAAGTCGAGATCGCTGCAGAAAGGAAGCGGAACTCGCATTTGGTACCGCATTTGGGCCAGCGTGCGTTTACACCGAGAAAAGGTCGGCCCAGGGCCGGCCCGACACAACCTCCGGAGCTTGTCTAAATGCAGGTCCAAATTTGGTGCCGCATTTGGGCCAGCGTGCGTTTACACCGACTTTTAGGGCGGCCCAAAAGTCGGTGTAAACAGGCTCTTAGTCTCCCCTTACCTCCGGTGGGCTCGACAAAAAGTGGGTCCCACCTTTTATTAGGATTGCTCTGTTTGGGGTATCTCACCCATTTCAAAATGAAAAACAATAATATCCTGCAAATACAAGGCAATAAAAAAGTCCCAGTACACAATGTCAAGCACAGTTATTTGATGTAGAACTGTACATTTATAACAGCCATAATGATGCCACTACTAGGAAAAGTACAGTAATTGTATGCCTCTTGTCTGATTGTCTAATCACGAAGAATGGATGGGGACAGAGAGACCTCCAAGGTTTTATTTTCCTTGTCTGCAATCTCAACAAAACAAAGACACACATGAACATATTTCACTTTATTTCTACATCATGTTAATTATGAGCAATGCAAATAAACTTGATTCTATCATGTTAATAATTATGGTAATAGTAAATTGATAACATTTTGTCTTAGATACAACAACCTAGAGTGTCATGTTTGAGCATACAGTACTGTATTTTGTTTATTTATCAAATCACTGCCATAATGATCCAGATGGCCATCAGTCCTGACATCATCCAGGATAAGTGAGGTTAGACTGCTTTATTGCACTTGACTTTGAGAGCCCAGATAATGTGGATACAGTGCTTCACAAATTATGATTATTATATCATTAACAATGGTGTGAAATTACAATTTAAAACTACTGTAAAATCATCATGTACAATCTGAAATCTGTAAGTGAAATTCTGGCTTGAAAAGTACAATTGCTACCATGCACAGAATTGTGCATGCAACTATTAGAGAAGAGAAATGACACTGATCAACAGCAATGCCACTCTATTGATGACTGCTCTTTTGCAGGCCTGGTCAGTAACCAATAATCAATTCAGACAAAGCATTCAACTCTGTTCATGATGATACTACAAAATGCTGCCTGGCGTTACACATACCAGGGAGATGAGTCGTCTCAACTCCCTGCACATACTAAATTTTCCATCAAGACCGGAACACTTGAATGCCATGAAAACAAAGACCTTGACTGCAGCAGGTTAACAGACCGATAGTGGGATAAGCTCACATTATTTTAGATGACACTGAAATTTACAGCCAGAGCCCTTTCCAAAAGAAAAAAAAAAATGCAGTTACAAGTGCTGTACTATCAGTTTGCCTTTATCGCTTAAGTGATGCATGAACAATCAGGGAAAAGTGCACTTTATGTAATAACTGCACTTTAGTGCAGCTAGGTTGTGTGAAAATTAATGAAAGTGTATTTCACTTAATTCTAGAGAGCCAGGGGGGGGGGGGGGAGGGGATACTTACACAAGGAAATTATTTTCCTCTTGTAACAAATCCACATCAATTGGAGGTGCATCGTACTTAATACTGTTTATAGAGCACTGTTCAAACAGCTACAAACATAATTTGATATAACAAATTCATCTATGGTTTTGATTTCTGTGAAGAATCCCCCCCCCCAAAAAAAAAAATAATAATTTAAATAAATAAAAAAAAATGACTAGAAATATTGCTATGGTGACTGGTTTGCCTCCATCATACTGCATTATTCTCCCATACACATGCTGATAAAAAAAACCCCTGAAATGACATGTTGGAAAGTTTGATTGCACAGTTTAGTGTTTATAAAAAGTGTACATTCCTTGAACAACATTTCATATGGATGGCTGAATTGTTTCAGGAAACAAATATTCAGGAATTTCAGCATTTTCACTTGAACTTTAAATCTCTGACCTCATGGCCCACATTTTTTTTCCTCAAATAATCACTAACTGGTAATTCCACTTGCACTATGTTCAAAACATGGGGAATATAGGGACATTTTAACTTTATCACTCAGCATTTGACCAGATGACCTACATTGTAAATCTTTCCTTGTGCAGTATTGCATTCAACACCTACAAAACTGTGTGTATGCACTGAGTGATTTTTAATGTAATGTACATTGTACATGTACGAAGAAAATAAAGCAATTTCAGCATCAAATGGCTGATTTTTTTTTAAATTCTAACCTGACTTTTCACCCTTGATCTTTGACCTATGACCCCAAAATTCTTACGAGAATCATCTTCAGGCAGTACATGCATATTCCTGAAGATAACTTGTGCCATTTCAAGATATGGAGAAAAAGTAAAATTTTAGCATTTTTACTGGACTTTTGATCTTTGGCCCAAAACCTTTCATTGAGAATCTTTACCAAGTAATACTCGTATTATGTATGTACACTAAATTTAATACCATCAGGGATCGCAGAGATATGGGAAAATAGTGAAATTTTACGAATTTGACCTTGACCTTTGACTTTGAGCATGTATGCCCAAAATATGATGGGCACAGCTTTGTCCACTCATACGTACGTATACATTTGGCAAGTTTCATTTGGATACCTCAAAAGGTTCTTAAGTTATGCTGTCCTTAAAATCGATTACAATATGGACGGAAGGATGGAAGGATGGACAGACAGAAAGACAAATATAATGCCTCCAGCGACACTTCGCAGTTGAGGCATATATAAAGTTGATTGAGTCAACAGAATTTATTGTTTGTATAAATTTTGGATGCAAATTTTGTTGTTGTGCATTAATGATGCACATACGTTTGATGCTTATTGCTTCTTATGAATCGGGTCCACTCACGACTGTACATCAATACTGTAAAGGGAGCTTCTGTTTATTACATAACGGAGAGTTTAGCAGCTATGCTCATACAACTAGACTAGATCATCTCATCACTTTAATAGCGCTTTTGTACTGACAAAGAAATGAAACACAACAACAACAACAACAAAAATGTTTGCATCTTCCCCTTGTTATCCTGCCTCAGAATTCCATCTACGCCTAAATATTGGTATACATTCAAAACTGATCAAGATACCGGTACAATGTACATGTACATACGGTGTATGCATGTACCATCATTGCAGCTATTCTGCAGTGTGTATCAAAAAAAAAGAAAGAAAAGGTAATCCAACTTCAGGTACTATTCTTCAAAAACACAAGAATTTCAAAAGTCATGTACTTAGCATATCATGAAAGAGCAACTTTTTTCTTTCCATTGATACCAATTTTAGTTGTCAGATCACACTCATTGATGAGAAAATTGTTCTTAAATAATACAATGCAAAAATACACTTTTTCCAACTTCCAGGGCTGCGTTCATTATCTTTCCCCTGTTTAAACGGCTTTCAAAAGCCATTTCCAAAGCCCTTTCCAAAGCCGTTTCAAAAGTCCTTTAGAAACGGCTTCCAAAATAGTTGCGTTTATCAACTCTTTGCAAACACGATAACTGGCCTGTCACTGAACAGCTGCATTGCGCAATTCCACCCGAGGAGAAGAGGTCATATAAGGCGTGCATGGTTTGTAACTGCAGTACAAAGCCGTATCAAAACAGCTTTGCATTTATATCGCTTCAAAGGTTTTAGAAGTAGAAACAGGTTTCTGGAAACCTGTTTAGGAAACCTGTTTGGGAAAGCACAATTTGCAGCTTTTGAAAAGGCTTTCCGAAAAGGCTGACAGCTTTGCGTTTATCATCTCGTAAAAATTCCCTGAAGCCGTTGGAAAACCTGTTTCTGCCGAGAAAAAGAGTTGATAAATGCACCCCAGATCTTGCAAACAGACACTAACCCAAGTTCATGCTGTCAACAGAGGAGGTCTTTTCGCTAAGTTTTATGCATAGCACCTGGAGTATGTGAGGCATCTGTGGAATTTTCCCTATTCATTCGCCTTTTTTTCAGTCAAATGAATTATTCATTAGATGCCTTACATACCAGATTGATTGAACATTACAAAAGTGACCAACATGACCATGTGCTGTGAAATGCAGATGTCATTTTTGTCAACATGCCACATGTTTTCATGTTGTGAATGGGTGCATTAAAGCATATGGACATGTGCTTACATGCAAAAATCACAAAATGGTTCAGCTTACAACTGAGCAGAGAGTTTTTGTTGTACAGTGTAACTAAGTTCCATGAGACTGGGAGTCTGCAACAGACTCATTAGGCTTTCAGGGAACACTTTCCCAATCGAAAACCACCATCATTAAAGACAATCTCGGCAAATGTTAGAAAGTACGAAGAGCATGGTACCAGCCTAAATCACAACAAGGAGAATTCTGGGAGAAAACGGACTTGAAGATCTACAGAACATTGAAGCAGTGAGGCAGCAGCTCCAGCAACATCCAAGGGGAACAAGTTCGAGGAGAAATGGATTGGAATTACCTTCGGCAACTTTCATTCGCATCACAAGACTGGACTTGCATTATGCACCATTACAGGTTACACATCAGACATCAACTGACTGAACGTGATTTCCCCAGAAGACTTGATTTCTGCAGATGGTTCATAGCCCGCACGGACGGAAATGCAAATTTCTGGCAGAATCTTAGAATCGGTGATGAGATGGTGATGAGGAATGGATGGCAAGGTAAACTTACATAATGTCATTGAATATGCCCCTGCATGACACCCCCCCCCCCCCCCCCCCCCCCGAGGGAAACTTGGATGTGAATATGAACAGAGCAAAATTGACTGTGTGGGTTGGTCTTTGTGGGAGCGGCCAGGTTATTGGACCCTTTTTCTTCCAAAGGAACGTGAATGGTAAGATTTGGTCTTCAAATGCTCAACGAAGACATGGTACCGCAACTGGAGGAACACTTTGAGCAACAGGCTCGCAGCACATTCAGAAGACTCTGGTGGGTTCAGGGTGGCGCACCGGCTCATTGTCTTGTTGCAATCCGCACTCGTCTAAGAGAACTCTTTGGAGAAAGAGTTATCACCCTCAACCATGAAACTGAATGGCCACCGAGATCACCAGACCCCATATCTTGTGATTGTTTCCTCTGGGGCCACTGAAAGAACAAGATGTATGCAACTCCTCCTCGTAATCTCCAGGAACTGCAAGGATGCATTCGCGACAAAGTTACTGCCTTACGCAACAAACCGGATATGGTGAGGAGATCCGTTCAAGACATGGTACGTCGCTGCGAGCTACTATAGTATGTGTTGAAAGGGAAGGTGGCCATGCGGAAGGCTATGGACCATAAAAGGTAAGAGGAAACCCTCAACTCAAACCTGCTGTCGTGCAAGCTGGCCGGTTTATTTGACCAATTTCATTGACGAGTCTCATGCATTTCAGTGAGACACTGAATGCTCGAATTCCCATATGATAATGCTCAAACTTGGAAAAATGGCAATTTATCATTGTTGACTTTAAAGTTAATATGCTCAGTCATGCATGACATTTTTCAACACAATTGGGTATCAATGGAAAGAGGAAGAGTTCCTCTTTCCTCACAGCCACAATTGCGCTCTCCATAGTTGACAATTATAAAAAGGAAGGCCTCAAAATTTGGATTACCTTTTTTTTTGATATGCACTGTAGTGTTTGCAAAAATCATCACTCAAGTTTCATTTGAGTTGATATCTTTATGATCTCTTTGGATTCACCTTCATACAGTGACATTACAATTAGTGCTTCAAAGCATTGGCCACTTAGATGAATACAGTAAATTTATAGACTATCTTGGAAGTATTTTTTATGCATCCATGCAAGGTACAATGTAGCTGGTACTGGGTGCATCCAGGGGCCAGCGATAAATTGATCTGTTTGTGGCATGATTGCATTAAATGATGTAGCATTACAGGGCTTCATCCTGGCAAAGACATTGTACAAATATTGTCCTTTTGTGGAGGTGGTAGGAATTTTTTAAATGAAAATAAGGGAGTGGCGATTTATCATGTAGCAAACCAATATCATTGCCTGGTGTTACCCTTATAAAGTGTAACCCAAGTTCGGCTGTAAATGATAAATCTTTTATCAAACTGTAGAGACTGTTAGATCTTTCTTCAAAATTGAATTTACAATAATACAGTAATTGAATCTTAAGTTTCGCACACCAGTTATGCATTTTACCCAATTACACATGGTGATATCATCATAATTTTGTGACCAATTTGCACAAAAAACCAACATAAATGTAAATAATATCTAAATTTAAATTTTGGTGTACAATCTAGCAAACCTCTCCATCCCCTTCCCTCTTTAAATAGACTGCATGTTTTTTCTTTTCCATGTAATATCGAAAAGGAAATTTGGTAGAGATTTGTGCTCACATTAATGGGTAAATTGTGAGGTGATGACATGATCATCTAACCATGTAATGTCCATAAAATAAAAAAAATAAAAATACAGCTGCAAACAGGGTACAATTGACTAAATCATCACATGTGCATAAAGTTCAATATTGGTCATCAGAACTTTGCCCATGTCAGAAAAACAGCATGCAACAGATAATTTGTTGCAGCAGAGCATTTTGTACAACACCCCATGGACACATGCTTGGCCACAGGAAGCTGTATTTCCAGTGATTCTGGTGCACTTTGGTTTTCTGAAATATTGAAATATATGGATATGGAAGTAAATTAGCACCACCCTACATTACACAGTGGTAGAAAAACATGCCAGAGGTTGATCTTGATTTGATGGTGGCATTCTGGTAGGTCTTAAGGTTTAATTTGAAATCAATGGAAGGTGCTTGTCATAATAATATGGGAAGGGTAGGCAGTATTCCAAAGTTTAGGGACCATCAAGTATGAAAAACATGATACCCCAATTGATCTGATGTATCTGAGGTGAAATTTGTGAGTTAGCGAAGTGGAGATTTTAGTGATGGTTGGTAAAAATGAAGGTATCTTGAAGGTAAAGAAGGGGTGTATCTATATGCCCCTCCTTACCTTCAAGAGTGGTTATATGAATGTATAGGGTGTATTTATCATCATCATTTTATGGAAGTTAATAAAAAAAAGACAAAGCAAACAAATTGAAAGAGGTAACAACATAATAAACATACATTGTAACAGAAACATTACATTACAGTACAGTACATCAACTTGTATGTTGCCAAGGATAAGACCGAAGAGGTATAAATGACCATGCAGGGCAAATAAAAATTAGACGTGAGATAGACTTAGAGGATTCCTAAAAAAGAAAAAAAGAAAAAAAAAGTACAACACATTAAACAGTTCTGTTTGGATCTCATCTCAGAATAGGCCCCTTCCCCACAAAAAAACAACAACAAACATACAAGCAAACAATGAATGAATGTCAGAACTTAAAATTTATCTCATGACAGTACACAAGGAGACTACTTATAGTAGTCCATCTGAACAGCTTCAGAGTTCAAACTTCAAAGTTAGAACACATTTGTCTATTTACGGTTTTTGTGGAGACCAGCAAATAATATCAATAGAAACATATTCTACAGTTCGAGGTTCTTGTCTTGGCAAGAGTACCTTGTGCACCTCTAATTTTGCTATAGATCTACCACTCTACAATGCCCCACTGTTGTTAGCTTATAAAATGCACAAATACACGCTGTCCCAACCACTTGCCAAATGGGTGTACTTTGTTGTACATGTGTACATTTGCGCATACAAGTAAAGAAGGTAGTGTGGCATGGAAAAATAAGTATGAGGAATTCTCTCCCTTGTCTTTTCAGTGCTAACTACAGTGTTGTAGATCTAGACTTCTATTCTCAAGTTTGCATCATCAACAACCATGCACTTTGGGGGCCTAGATCATCGGTACAAAATTGTACCTCAATCTGCGTCTGCCAAGAAGGTGATATCCCTTGAACCACCATGCACTGAGCAGCTGGCGAGCTTCTCTTGTTGAATGGAATGCCATTTGACAAGGTCGCACCGCCTCACACTGGGATCTTGACAATTTAGCCTGCGATGTCTGAGTTTCAACAAAAAACTGAGTGATGTCACATGTCGTTGCTCTACATTGAAGGATTTACTACAAGGTTAACTCTTTTTTACAACTTGCTTGGTCGGGCAAGCAGATTTTCAAACTGTTGAAGAACACTTGCCCGAACAGTGATTTTACTTGCCTGAGAAGAAAACTCAGAAATATAAGAAATTTATGTAGAAAATCAATTGTAAGACAGTCAATCTCGTGAACTTGATAAAATACTATCATTCGAATAAAGAGCACACGCGGATTCACACGCTTATTCACATTGGAGTAAACAAACTTGGTTCAATCGAGTGTTGGTGTTGCATTGCATTGGGGCTTCTTCTTGAAAGTATTGGAAAGTTGCTGAAATGAAATTAAAGTGCATTGCATCACTATCTAAAACAGTCATTATCTTTGGGCTTCTGTATGGTTGTCTTCGGCTGCATGAAATTGAAAGAAGGTGACTTCAAAACTTTTTGCTTGCCAAATTTGGGCAAGCATTTTATACTATAGCCTCATTGTTCCAAAACACTTACCAGACTTTGATTTTCACTTGCCCAGGGCAATTGGGCAAAATATTTTACATAATGGTTTTTAAGCCTACCTCACACTGTGTGATTTCTTGCGATACATATTACAATGTCACATCATGGAAGATTGCCAGTTGGCTTGGGATATTATCATAATTTCAAATCATATGGAGGTTTGCCACTGTCGAGTTGTGTTGAGTTCCATGACCCTGCTCATGCCCACATGGAAGGAAGGGCATTTAGGCTGCGTTTATCAAACTCAATCTAGAGAGAATCACGCTTCAAAATGCGTTTGGAATGACATTTGCGAACATGGTGTGAAACATAATTGTCGGGGTGCCATGTTTATAATGTATCTAACCATCATCAAATTGTGATTCAGGTGTTGTCACTGCGCATCTGCTTTGCGCAGTTCAACCCGGGAAGAAGAGGTCAACTGAGGCTTATGTTGTCACATGCAGGTTGTACAATGTATACTGCATAGAAGTTGACCTTGCTTGGCAGTTCTGAGATATAAATGCGTTTCAAAACAGCATTGCGTTTATCTACTTTCAGAAAGGCGATCATAGTCTCAAACATGTTTTTCCAAATGTCCTTTGAATGGTGTTTCAAAACGGCATTTCTAAACGCGTTTGAAAACATGGTTTGTATTTATCAATCGCCCGAAAATGCCTCAAACACGTTTAAGATCATGATTCTGCCTCAGAAATATTTTTATTATTATTTTTGCTAGATCTAGAATCTAGACCTTTCTATTTACAGCTCTGTAAAGTAAATTTAAATCTAAATGTTCAAAACAACAGGACTTCAACCTAGCTCTGCCTCTAACAACTTTAGCTAGCTAGAGAGAGTCTTGACCGAAAGATCGGTCTGTATCTGGCCGTCGGGGAAATGTTCCGCGGAGACTGCGTCTGGCTTCACGGATCCCCTCCTCATATGTCTACGGAGGAAAGCGATAACGTCAAAAAAATAAAAGACTCCTTCGGACAGATGGATCTTTCTGTCCAACGGTTATAACGTTAACTCTAACGTTAGAGAGAGTCTAACAGTTTTTTAGATCTCATAGAGTTTAATTGAGACTCTCGTCTCTCGTCCTTATCTAACTACACGCAGCCGCGACAAAACGCGGCTACACCTCTATTCCTTCGCAGACGTTGTCATTTTTCAGTGTGGTTGTGCGACTCCTTCATGAATATCTTTATTAATCGTGGAAAACTAAAATACAAGGAATTATCGTAATCTCTGATAATCATTCAATAATCGATATGCGATTTTTTGTTTAATTACGTCAAAAACTCACCGAAATCTGTGGCTGAAATCAGGTCTGTAAACGTCCTTATTGCTTCACTCCTCATCTGCGTGTAATTATGAATGACATTCACTCTCGTATGCTACAAAATAGGTAGTCGGAGAGGCGCCCTCTAGCTCTCCGACTACCTACGACCTACGTTGTACGTTGTAGTATACGAGAGTGAATGCCATTCAAATAACACGCAGATGAGGAGTGAAGCAATAAGGACGTTTACAGACCTGATTTCAGCCACAGATTTCGGTGAGTTTTTGACGTAATTAAAGAAAAAATCGCATACCGATTATTGAATGATTATCATAGATTACGATAATTCCTTGTATTTTAGTTTTCCACGATTAATAAAGATATTCATGAAGGAGTCGCACAACCACACTGAAAAATGACAACGTCTGCGAAGGAATAGAGGTGTAGCCGCGTTTTGTCGCGGCTACGTGTAGTTAGTCCTTATCCTACCTACTTGTAGATGAGTCTATCTTATCTGTAAGGAGAAAATCTGGTCATGCTGGCTGGTCGCAGTAAATTGCGCGATTCTGCAATTCCTGCAATACAACCAGTGTCCTTACTATGAACAGAGAAAGCCAGTCCTCGGTTCTGGAACACGCGAATAGTAGTAGGTGGGATCAATGCCGCTGGGACCGTAAAAAACAAATCGCCATGCTATTTATGATGGACGCGGACGGCGACGGCTAACGACACTGTCAACAGTACTGTATACATGCATGCTGTGCCTGTGGACATTTTGGGTAAATCGTTGCAGAGAACGTAAAACACGGTTAAATGAAATGCTATTACCTTGATAGGCAGCTCATCGTTCTTCGAAAATGACTGATTCCGGTCCCTGGCACAGTTTCTCAGGATGATTAAAGTGAAAAATGCTTCCACCACCCAGATTTCTAGCTGAGTGCTGGATCAGTCACGCGTCAGGTGCGTCCCTCCGATCCCATGGCCCACTTGCACTACTGCACTACTCAAATCGGCCGCTTTTACCGGTCATTTGTGAATTCTATTCTAAGAGCTGAACCGTGATTGGCTCAAATGGCTGTTGTTGATCCATGCATCACCATTGTACAAGTGAATGGAATCACTAATGTGAATGGGGTACAATGTGGTGGGGGGGGGGGGGGCTACTTCAGAACAGCTTTTTGAAGTAACTAAGAGCTAAGTTTGCAGCTGGCCTCTTCTTTTTTTTTTTTTTTTTTCAAACTTTCTCCCTCAGTAGGTTACTCAGTACATGTATTATCCTTCCCTTACGAAGATGGCAAGTGTTAGGCCTACTTTATATACTACAAGGGGCCGCTTTTGGCTCTTTAAAAAAAAAAGGAAAATTACATCGTTTCCCGTCAAAGGGGTTACCATTGACCCTTGAGCACCCATGCCTAAAAAAAAAAAAGGGGGGGGGGTGGGAGGAGGAGAAGAAGAAGAAAGTTCCCGATGCAATTACCCGATACCATTAGAACAATTGTAACTCTAACTGTGCAGTTGCAGAACGAGCAAATTGAGGATCGAGGGGTATGAAAATGACTATATACAACTAAAGGAATGTAATCATAATGTAATAATAAAAGCCTCGAATGCTACATAGACTCCTATATTTCGCTCCAGAGAATACAAAGAGGCATTGAAAAGGAGCATAATTATCACCACGATAGGCCATCGTTTTTATGTCTGTTCTGTACCTGTCAAGATGGGCTGCAAAGCAGAGGTGCCTGATATGCATGTGTATGTAGTGGCGATATTGGGGGCGATACATAAAAACACAGAAAATACAAGTGGCCCTGTTAGTGTATCTGAAAAAAAACCCACTTTTTTTCAGGTTCAGGTTAAAGGGCGTTTACTTCTAGCAAATCCACTGTATAATAAGTATAGGCCTACAAGTAACATGAGGTCAATAATTATGTTTGGGGCACATCTCTATTAGTGCCTACAAGAAATTTGTGACGAGTGTGCCTTCAACATAAATTAGTAGGCCTACTAGTTTTTCATTCCAAAATATGCAGTATCATATATTATAGAAATACAAAACCGAGGTAAGGACAAGGACAAAGACAGAAACATAACAGAAACAGTGAATGAAAAATCACGCCACAACGGGCTACAAAAACTTTGGTTTGTTTTTTTCTTGTGCTTAGTCGCTAATAGTTTGTCGTATAAAAAGACACATCATGCAAGGCATCATCGTGATACTTGCCACCACTCTGATCACTGCCGTTCATTTTGTCAATGACGTTGAGCACTATAAACCCCCATAGTTAACACCGTCAAGACTCAAACGCGGAACAAAAGGTGAAAAGTACCATGACTTGACCATAATAAGACCTGTTTTATGCGCCTTAAGAGCCCTCAATCCCATACCAATCACAAGATATTATATATATATATATAATAAATAATATATATTTTATTGATAGTGTACTTATTAGTGAAAAGAAATCCACCAAGTTCTTAGGTGTTATTTTGGATCTAACTTTGACTTGGAATGAACATATTCAAAAAATATGTACTTCGATTTCATAGGTGATTGGTATTTATACTTTATAGGTTGAAACCAATTTTGACAAAGAACGTTCTTTTAATTTTGTACAATTCTTTCGTTTTACCACATATCAATTATTGTGATATTATATGGGGCAAGTGTAATAAATAAAAAATTGATTGTTATTTCTTATTTCATTTGCAGAAAAAAAAAACAGTCCGAATTTGTACACATTCACCTTATTTAGCCCATACCGATCCTCTATTTAAATAACTGAAAATATTAAAAGTGAATGATTTTCATATTTATCAATCAATCATCACTTTTTTTAAAGCAAACATGAAAAAAAAACACATTATATCAAATTATGGGGATTAGCTGATATCTGACTAATGTAACCAAATACAAAATAGATTAATTTTGATGTTTTGATACCTCCCCAACCCCCACCCTCCCCAGTCTCCTCACATCAAACTATATTCAATAAACATATATTTATTTCAGTTTTGTATCTTAAAAGGTACCTATAGTACCGCGCGCCTGTTGGGCTCATTCACTTGCACCAGCACTCACCTCACTCACCTCATTCTCTGTATTTATAGTGTCTATACAACTTTTGTCGTCGCAATGTAATGCCAGAATGACTCTGTTTTTTTTTTCTTTTGTTTTCGATAGGTATACATGATGTATGTTTCGCCCATTTTTTTTTCATCTCTTTTAAGGCTGTCGTATCTTCAAGCCATATGCTTATTCGACGACAGTCTTCTGCATTCACACTCCCAATACATGCGTCATAATTCAGTCAGATTTTGATTCACTATATATCCCGAGAGTATACTCTTATTCTTTTCTTCAATCTGTACACGTATATCTCAGTTATGTTGTAACGGAATTAAGCAGAAATAAATCAAATCAAATCAAATCAATCAATCAATGTTCGGATGTACACACTGTATGTTTTATTGTCTTGAATATAAAAAGAAATGACTGTGTTTCATTTGTAATATGTATTCAACGCAGAAAATTCCCAATAAATTCATTTAAATTGAATTAAATTGAACATTTTTTTGAATAATTAGCCATTTTTATTATCCCTGCACATTCTATCTTCTTCCTTTTTTTTTTTTTTAAAGAGAAAGTGTGTATAATATCGTTGAGTTTTCTACTAAGACTTCAAAAGCTTCATCATTGGAGGGGGATGCCCCATGTACATTACATATTGTTTGTGCTGGAACCATATCAATATTTATCAATATGATATCATTAGAATGATACAAAAGGAATGAGACCAGAATCGAGAGAGGGTGGTGTAAATTATGCAGATGTATTTTTCAGAGTGTATTGCGTTAGAATATAATCCCTTGTACTAGCTTTAGAGGAAAACAATGACATTTGTGCTTCGAGGGAGTCGGGTGAGGCATTCCATAATGTTTTTGGTCATGGAAGCTTTGCCTGTTTTGGCAGGGGTTTATGAATCTTTAGACTCATCAGACTTTGGAAATTCAGTTTGTTGTATTCACTTGTCATCAGAAGAAACAGAAAAGGTCATACCTTTTCAAGAAGAAAGTTGGACAAAAACTTGCTTTTGCTGGGCTAAGATTATACTGACTCGGTAGAAGGAAATGCAGCTAAGAACTTTGTCAAGCAATTTGGCATTGATCTCAACACATCAACACAAGTGTACGTCTTTCTCTCGTGAAAGGAAAAGGACTGCTGGGTGCCGTGCCATTGTGGCTGTTATCTGAAGTTCGCCATGTTTGGAAACTCCAAAGAGCAGAATCAAAAAAGAGGAAATACGAAGAGAGTGAAGATATATAGCTTGAAACTGCTCAGTGAAACTAAACGTTTTTAAACTGATGTGTGGCTAGATCTATGTATGTTACATACTCAAGAATTAAAAAAAAAGTGTTCTTGAATGTAACAATGTCAATGTGAAAGATAAAGGAAACCGCAAATACGCCAATTTCAGCCTTTTTTATGCCTCCGCGTGAAGGGTGCCACAGGCATTATTTCTGTGTGGAATATCTATTTTTATATTTTTGGGATGACCCCTACGTGTATCTCCAGTTAAGTATCTCATCATACTTTCCCATTTGACTTTGAAGACCTTGTGCACTGTTTTGCCTGTGTTGTGAAAGGCTTTGATGTTGAGGTATATATACACTGGACAGCAAAAGAAAGTACCCACTTCTGTCAAAGGCTGCACACAAAAATTCACCACCTAGATATAAACAATTTTTGTAGACAGGTATGCTGCAATATCCATTAGTAATCACACACCCAATAGCAAGTGATTATCTTTATTACAAAGAAAAAAAATAACATGCACAGCATCTTGGTCACTGAATCAAAAGTCACAAAATGTAACAGAATGAGCCTTACAAGCCTTACAAGACGTGGCATGATTTTCCTGAAGGAAGCTTGCTTAGACCAGAGTAAAGTAATGTTCAGTTTAAAGAGCTAACTGATTTTATTCTGAGAATTAGCATAATCAGGAAGGATAGCATCCCTAAATACAGAATACACTCATTAACATCATTTTGACAGAACAGGTGTTCACTTTGACATATTGGTTGTTTAAAAATGTTATCCATTCAGTGGCCATTTTTGTATGGTGGAAAGTGCTGTTGTATGGTACTTTTGATTCAATGACCAAGATGCTGTGCATGTCAAGTTCTTCTTTGTTATAAAGACATTCACTTGCTTATTTCCATGTGATAAGTTAGGGGCATTGTAGCACACCTGTGTACAAAAATTGTATATTTCTAGGAGGTGAATTTTTGTGTGCGGCCTTTGACAGAAGTGGGTACTTTCTTTTGCTGTCCAGTGTATATATGTTGATACACACACACACACACACACACACACACACACACACACATATATGTGTATATATATATATATATATAAATATATATATATATATATATATATATATATATATATAGAGAGAGAGAGAGAGAGAGAGAGAGAGAGAGGCAGACAGTCAGACAGAGACTGTGTGCTTGATTAGTTATTTTCGTTGTTTTTTTGAATGATAAGAGATCATGTCAGCTGGTGATATGATTATGATTCCAATTTGTCATTAAATGACCAAGATCTGAGTATACAGTTCATTACAATATACAAACCCTGGATGATGTGTGGATGTGGGAAAGGTTTAATTCAGCGCTTAATTCGCAGACCAATTATAAGCACTGTAGTTTACACAAACATGCTTGCATAAAGTCATTTACTTTGTGTCATTAAACACTAATATGAAAACATGCAGCTTCATGATTCGGAAACCTCACTGAGTATTTTGTTTTCAGTGATCCAAATACAGAGACCAACCAAGAAAGAAGAAATTACTATATCTTGCATCAATTAATTAACTTTACATAATCAAGCACAAATCGTACAATCATGCAGTTAACTGATTTAGTAACATTTATATTTGGAATCAGCACCCCAAATTACCCCACTGTACAAATTTTCATGTTTTCAAATATGAAGATTCACTTTGAAAGAACAAAAATACCATATTTTGCATAAATTAATCAAATTTGCATGAGCAAGCTCTGATACCAAGTTCACATGCAGACTGATGGTTTTTCACCATTCATAAATGAACTCAGCACCCCAAATAACCCCACTGTACAAATTTTCATTGGTCCAAAAACATGATACCATGATGAAATACAAATAATAGGATGTTTTGCATAGAATAATTGAAATCTGCATAATTAAGCTATTATCATAAAAGCGTGCACATTTCTGATTAAATAATGTTCACATGTGGACTCAGCACCCAGATATTATCCTACTATGCAAATTTTCAGTGATCCAAATGCAGACCCACCAGTAAAAAAAAAAAAAAAAAAAGGTGGGGAAATGTCATATTTTGCATAAATTAGTTAAATTTGCATAATTCAGCACTGATATCTTTAGAACGTGGCAACATTCATATTTGGATTCAGCACCCAAAATTACTCTGAGACTCACATTTACAGGTGGTGCCTAAATGCGGACTACGAAACTCAAAAACTAGGCTGATTTTTCCATGTCATCCCATGGTCTAATAGTACTATACAAATCTTTGGTCTAATGGACCAAGAGATTTAAAAACGTTATGTCCGAGTTCGAGTCGATAAGGAATGCTTCTACTTTTCAAAGTAAAATAATCCTGAATGGGGAATGAGCTTTCAAAACTAACAGGAATTTCAGGAATGTGATCCCAGGATTTGACCAATGTTTCTATGATTTTCAAAATATCTTATAATCCCCTTTTTAAATTTCTCGAAAGTCCAGAAAGAGAGAGAGAGAGAGAGAGAGAAAAGAACAACCCGTTTGAACAGAAATATACCCGGGTGATGTCAAATATAACCCCTTTCTGTTTTGTTAAAGGGAAGGTAAACCCAAAGAGCAATGTGGATTGAGTGAAAGCAGCAACATTAGTAGAACACATCAGTGAAAGTTTGAGAAAAATCGGACAATCGATGCAAAAGTTATGAATTTTTAAAGTTTTGGTGTTGGAACTGCTGGATGAGGAGAGTACTAGAGGATATGACGTATGAGTGGACAACAATACAAAGAAAATATAAAGGATATTCAACAAAAATTCACTTTTCTAGAATTATGAAAGAGCAGTGGACCAACCGCTTTCAGAAAGCAGGGGGAATAATCGCTACCCTTAACATATGTCAATATCAAGTTGATGGAATTTGTAATTTTCATGAAAAATGGATTTTTGTAGTATTTTCTTTATATTTTCTTGATATTGTAGTCCACTCATACGTCATAACCTCTAGTAGTCTCCTCATCCAGCGGTTCCAACACCAAAACTTTAAATATTCATAACTTTTGCATCGATTGTCCGATTTTCTTCAAACTTTCACTCATGTGTTCTACTAATGTTGCTGCTTTCACTCAATCCACATTGTTCTTGGGGTTTATCTTCCCTTTAACAATTCACGGGCCGGATTTCGTCGAGTGATAATAGGCCCTACCCAGTTACAGGAGATTTAGCGAACACGGGAACCTTCCGACCCTGGAGTTGGGGGGGGGGGTTCAGTTCTTTGAAGGCAATCAGTATATCCATTTGAAAACTTCAACAACATCAATAACGAAAAAAAAAAAAAAAAACCTCAATTGACTGGATAGAAACAAAATGTGAACATCGTATTCTGACTGTTGTTCGGAGATGAGATGATTATCGATCTGAGTACGTATTTCCGTCAGTGCTGCAAGTACGAGCCGGCGTTTAAAAATGGTTCGGAGCAGCTGAAATGGGGGAACTTCATTAGCACTGGATGCCAAACCTTGGCTTTGTCAATTGAATGCTTCTCTTATCCCCTGCTCGAATGACAACGAAGAGAGCAACACCTAAAGGAAGAAAAAAATAATTTGAAACATACTGCATGCATACCCGGTATGTTATAGGCAATCCTTATTAAATTGCCCATATACCACCACTGACCACAGTGTAGCTATGTTTTTTAATGTATTTATGCAAGCATTTTATACTACGAGAATATCGGTCACAATAGGCAGAGCAAGCGACGGATGAACCATGGACCTTCTATACACATGGGCTAATAACGAACAAGGCCTTTAGGTGTGAATTTCCTTTAATTGTCTCTCTCTCTACAAACGAAATTTGTAAGATCGCAACTGCTAATCTGCCCGGGAAGCAGTAGATGACATGCAGGTTCGAGTCCCGTGGTTCTTTTTTTTTTCCCGACATGTTTGTTCAATTACAGATCAGCAGTTGCGATCCTACAAATTTCATTTGTAGAGGGAGACAAATTCAAGAAAATTCATACCTCAACCTTCACCCCTCTGCTTGATATTCTCTTGCATTCAAAGAAGGCCTTTCTTTGATCCCATCATCACCACCTCCACCTGATTATGTACATCTTAACAAGTACATTCAGGACAATGACGGTTGTATGATCGTGCATCATCACTGACGAAAGAACCGTTTCCCTCATTTTGGTCTTATTTGGCTGAGGTGCTGTAGAACCCACAAATGTCAAAATCGTCCACTAATGTCAAAATTACCACAAATGTCATAACACGTCAACCACAATTAATGTCAAAATCTGATTAACCACAAATGTCATAACACGTCGACCATAATGTCAAAACTCATTGCTTGCATTAAAATAATGAAAAAATAGCGAATCAGACGACAATTTGATCAACGTTTGTTTGTCTGTCTGTCTGTTTATTGGGATAAACTTGGTGGGTGAATGGAGGTTGATCCCAGAATTACCCACAAATGTCACAACGCGTCAGAATTATCCGCAGTTGGCCCGCACCTGACAGTACCTAGGACGTATCTCGCACGTAGTTGTCCGGAAGTGCGCACGCAAGTCCGATTTACCCGCAGCCAAGTTATGAGCATGACCAAAACTTTTTTTCCGGGTGAGTCGCGGGACTTGCCCGCAGAGGTCCACGCAGAACACCAGTAGGAGGCCCGTAGCTGCCGCAAGTCACAGGCAGTTGACCCTTCTGCGGGCGAGGAGCGATCTATACGAACAAATTGCATGCATGCTGAGGGTCAGTTACTGCCTTTACTGCTTGTTCTGCCTGGACTTCTGCGAGCAATCCCCGCGACTCATCGGAAAAAGTGTTGGTCATGCTCAAAACTTGGCTGCGGGTAAATCGGACTTGCGTGCGCACTTCCGGGCAACTACGGGCGAGATATGTGCAAGGTAGGCCGTACAGTCAGGTGCGGGCCAACTTCGGGGAGCTCCGGGTAGCAAAAAAAAAAAAAAAAAAAAAAAAAAAAAAAAAAAAAAAAAAAAAAAAAAGATCCTCTCAAATCAACCCGCAAGGCTTCCCCAGACACGGTGTGGCAAGGCCTTGAGCATGCTCAAAACTTGTTCCGGGTGAGTCGCGGGGGTTTGCCCACATAAAGAAAGGGGTACACGCAGAACACCAGTAGGAGACCCTTAGCGGCAGTACGGCCTACCTCGGAGGTGATGAGATCAAAACAGGAAAGCATGTTTAAAAAGTTTTTGTGATACTTCTGACATAAACGTACATGCGTATAATGGATGATAGTTCCTAAATTTCTGCTATGAAAGGTTCGGCGTTGTCTGAGAGATCAAGGCAATAGTGTGAATGAATTTGAAACAAATTAAACGCCTCTCTGCGGTGCTACTGCTGAGCTTTTGACGGCACAAAACCTTCATGAAAGAAAAAGACTAGCTTGACTTGTGTAACTATTCTTTTTTTAAACTGACTTGCTCATGACAAACAATAAGACAGATTGAAAAGAAAAACGTGTCAACCTCATTAAATGATACGAAATCACTGTTCTGTGCATGTAAACCAAAAGAGGAGATGAGCAAAGGTCAAAGAATTATTACTTTAATCAAGGGAAACATGAAAAAAGTTTAACATAAACGAACTTTTTTTGGGGGATATTGCTAAGGTAAATTTTTGCAGTTGTCAGTTTAATCAAATGATTCCCTTAGAGGGCTAGTGAAAACATAGACGAAGATGATGAACTGCACATATTGTTATGGAAGTGAATGATTAAAGAAAAACGGAGATATTAAAATGATACTGCATTGTCAGCTCGAGGATTGTCTTGGTGCCTGGTCACAGGGGGCGGCGCAGCCGTGGGGGCCGTGGCACCATACAAAGGAATACATAAGGTGTCATCACTTTGGGCCCCCAACACTTTTTTCAACCCGGAAGTACGTAAGAGGCACTACAATGGGAGGGGAGAGATGAGCTGAGGACCTTTTTTTTTTTTTTGTTTTGCTTGTTAGCTGAAGAAACCCGGAAGTGGGCCAACTTTTGAAAACAGTGCGCCGGCCCTGGGTCACACTGCGAAAACTGGTCGCCCAACGCCAGCAACCAAAAATTGCTGGAGACTATCGACAATCAATTGGCGACTAAACCCCGAAACCCCGATCGGCGACTGGTTGCAGACCGGTTACCGACCGCTTGACGACCACTTGCCGACTGTTTGTAAACCATTTGGAGATAGAATGGCGAACGTTTTGCTAAAAAAACAAAACAAAAACAAACAAACAAACAAAGAAACAAACAAACAAATATAAAAAACATCTCTCCCAAAAAAATCAAACAAACAACTGATGATGAATATGCCACTGCTCGCAAAAAAAAAAAAAAAAAAAGTTTGCAAGTGGTCTGTAACGGATTAATAATTAAGACCACTAGCCGATTGGTTGCTGATGTTCGTTTAGCGCTCAGCAAAAATTTAATGATTGCTCTCTCTCTCTCTCCCATCCAGTCTCATGCAGAAGCATGTAAGATCGCTTGGTCATGTGAATACGGCTGCCGTCACTGGCATACTGTGATCCTCCTCGTCTCTTCCCTTTACCTTTATATTCCCTTAGGCATGTCCTAAGTATTGTGAAGACCGCTGTGTGAGGTCAGGAAACGGTTGACTGCATCAAACACTTACAATACCCATCACAAAAGCAATCTAGAACAAGCTTTTTAGAAGGGATCTAGGGCAATAGGGTCTATGTCGATATTCAATTAGAGGAGAAAACAGTCTTTCGTGAGTGGAAGCTGAAAGTAAATATTTGCCCGTAATACGTGGAAAGGCATTGGACTGGTTTTGTTTAATAGATACTTTATTTTTTGCAAATCAACAAATCAATCAGCAAATCAATATACATAAGGCACATGATCATGAACATGTGGGAAATATACAAAATAAATTCAAAACAGAGTCGTTTGACTTGCGTAAACAAAGATATAAAAGGTAATTAATGATACAATATACAGTATGCATGTCTATGCAGCGGGGATTACAACAATTATAATTATGGAGCGATAATGGAGAGTGCCGCCATTGTAAGCATAGCTTGAAAAGATGGCCGGCCAGAGGAAAGAGTAGGGACGTATACTAGTTTCGTAATAATACAATACAATACAATACAAATTCTGCTGCGAAGATAGCAGGGGAAAATAAACGTGATGGTGGTGGATGTGCGTGCAAGTGCTAGAAAGTGCAGAAGGGCAGATATGCTGGAATGTAGAATAATCGAATTGGTTTGCTGGAAGAGGGAACGATATGCGATGTTGCTATTGGGAGACCAACATTAATCATATGAATTATTTGTTTTTAATTTGTATTTGAAGTATACTGTAATAAAATGTGCTTCTTTGATTTTGCTTTAAATGAAAACAAGGAGGCACACTGTTTCAACTCCTCAGGAAGAGTGTTCCATGTATCCGGACCGTGATGTCTAATCGATTTTTGAGCAAGTAAAAGCTTTGGATTACTTCAATGAAAATCATGGGAACGACGGGTTGGGTATGAATGAATATGGTCATTGGTTACTAAGGCATTATGAAAAAATGGTAATAAATTTCGAGTGTGTTTATACATGAATATAGCAGTTAGATATATATGTATGTCATGGGCTTTTAAAGCTTTTAGGCGATGAAATATAGGATCGGTGTGAGCCAAAAAATTTGAGTGTGTGCATATACGAAGAGCCTTTTTCTGAAGAATAAAAATTGTATTTAATTTACTTTTGCTACAGTTGCCCCATACAATATTGCAATACATTACATATGGTAAAAATAAAGTATTATATAACATTATTAAAGTTTGATCATTAATCAAATACTTTATTCTCCTCAAAACACCAGTTGTTTTAGATATTGCTGTAGTAATATTCTGCACATGAGTATTCCAAGTTAAATTGCTATCTAGGGTCACTCCTAGAAACTTGGTTGAATGTTTCTCAGCAATGTTTATACCATCAATATAAATACTTTTAGGAAGGGTGGGTTGGGATTGAAGAGTATGGAAATGTATAAAACATGTTTTATCAATATTCAATGAAAGCTTGTTACTTCTAAACCATTTCGAAATATTACCTAACTCCATATTAAGTGTATCAACCAGTGTTGCAATATCCTTATGACAGTAAAAAAAAACGTTAGTGTCGTCTGTAAATAAGATGAAGTTCAAACGAGGGGAGCATTTGGTGATGTCATTAATGTAAATCAAAAAAAGTAGGGGCCCGAGGATAGATCCCTGAGGAACACCACATGACACGTTAGAGTATAATGAGTGACTAGATTTAAATGCAACATATTGTTTGCGATGACTTAGATAACTTCTGAACCATGACAAAGTAATCCCTCTCACGCCATAATTCTGTAATTTTCCAAGTAAAATGTCATGATCAATAGTGTCAAATGCCTTACTAAGATCCATAAACACTCCAATCATATCTTCTTTTTAAGTAAGCGCATCAATGATATTATCGACAGATTTGATTATAGCATAATCGGTAGAAAATCCTTTCCTAAAACCAAACTGATTCGTATTCAATGTATCATTTTCAATCATAAACGAGTAAAGACGCTTGTAAACTACTTTTTCTAAGATTTTCGATAAAACAGGCAACAATGAGATGGGTCTATAATTTTTCACCATTAATGGATTTTCTCTTTTATAAATGGGGATAACTTTGGCGATTTTAAAAGAATCTGGATACTTGCCATTAAGGAGGGATAGATTGAATATATGGGTGAGAGGGGCTGCTAGGGGGTAAATTATCTTTTTCAACAAATTCACCCTCAAATTATCGGGCCCACAGGATTTACTACATTTCAAAAATCGAACAATATCAATAATTTCAGATTCATTAACTGGAGTAAAAAACAAAGAATTTTGATTATTTTCAGGTAAATATTCTTTATAATTTTTGATATCATTTATGAGAATAGATGCTGCTAAAGAAGGACCAACATTAACAAAAAAAAATATCAAAAATATTTGCAATTTGGTCAGGATTAGTGATGACATTATCATTATGAGTAATACTATCAGGACATTCCATAGGTTTCTTTTTGAGTATTTCATTAACAGTCCGCCAAAGAGCACTTTTATCATCCTTGTTAGATTTGAGTTTATTTGAAATATATGATTTACGTGAAACTCGAATTAAAGTAGTTAATTTATTTCTATATATTTTATACCTTTTCACATTTTCAGGAGTGGGTTTTCTCAGAGATATCTTATAAAGACGGTTTCGAGTAAGAATGGAATGTATAAGACCTTGAGTAATCCAGAGTTGCCGGGCTCTTTTCCTTCCATTTCTCTTGGTAGTTAAAGGAATATGTTTGTCATAATAATCTAATAATTTTTGTTAAAAAATTTCATAAGAAGAATCAACGTCTTGGAGTTCAAAGACGTCATCCCATTGTTCTTCAAATAAATCTTGATTCAATGAATCAATATTTTGTGGTGTTTCATTTCTACACATTTTCAAGTATTGTTTGGGTTGGCGGCGTATTGGGGTTGTTACAGATTTGTCTTTAATCATAAAAATCGGTAGATGATCAGATATGTCTGAATAAAGAATGCCGTTCGTGTAGGTTTCAGTAATGACATTAGACAGTATATTATCTATCAATGTTTTACTATGGGTGTTATTGTTTATTCTGGTGGGTTTATTGATGTGGGGATGCAGTGAGTTGGAAAGTAATATGTCATGAAAATGGGTGGGTTGTAATAAATCTATATTGTAATCTCCCATCAAAAAAATTGATTTTCTCTCTCCAAGAATTTCATTAGCACACTGATCGAAATTGTCAAAAAAAGATTGAATATCATTTTGCGGAGGACGGTAAATGGTACCAACTATAATATTTTTCTCATTGTCATTTAAAATTTCAATAAATAAGCTTTCTGCCCCTTGAATATGCAAATCAGTTCGAATTCTGAACTTAATTTGATTATTAACATACATGGCAACCCCACCTCCAATTCCACACTTTCTGTCATTACGAATAAAATTGTAATTGTCAATGCCAAACAGGTCCGGGGAATTGGAGTGCAACCATGATTCGGTAATTCCTATAACGGAAAATGGAAAATCATTGAGAGAATTTAGAAATAATTCAAACAATTCAAAGTTTCTATTCAAACTCCTTGAATTAAGATGAATTAAACTAAAATTAGCACAAATCTGATTTGCCTTATTGACAAAAAATTGACTGTTAAATTCATTAATAGTGAAATACTGACTTGTGTGGTTGACTAGCTGTTGGTCATCTATTCCAAAATCAGAATCCATTTACAATGAGTAACATTACGTGATCGCAGCATATCATGGTGCAACGGGAAGTGTAGTGCACATCGTATACACGGGGTGTATACGATGAGGTGCATCGGTGCATCGGTTCAGGAGCTATCTAACCGACAGGAAACAGTTTGTTGATATTAACGTCTTTAGTTCTAGCTTGAAACATATATCTTGCGGGGGCCCTCAATTATCTCTTTTGTTATTCTTTATACAAATGATTTCAAAAGTTAATCCTTTGTTTTATCCTTCCTTCTGTTTGCCGATGATTCCTACATATTCTTTTCACATCGAAACCCAACAGTCCTTTTATAATATACGGAACAGATACTCAAAGTCAGTTCAAAAGTGGATTCAAGCAAACAAGTTATTTTTCAATGTAAGCAAAACTAATCATATACTATTAATTAATTCTTTCACTCATTTGCCGGGTGATATAAAGGTGAATAATTATTGTTAAGTTAAAATTTAATCTTCCAATTTTTTTAGGTCTTTGTATTGACCATGATTTATCGTGGAAATATCACATAGATTACTTGTGTAACATGTTCACAAGAAATACTGGAATTTCAAACAAACTTAAACATTTTCCCAAGTATATTCGTTAAAAAAAAATGGTATTCCATGCTTATTTTACCGTATCTGAATTACGGTATACTATAGCCAGGGGTATTGTGAAAAATCACACATTGAGAAAATCTTTAAAAAAAAAATGGGTTATTCGTTCAGTCAACCTAGCTGGATTTTATTCTCACACTAATGATTTCTTCTTTGAAAGCATATTGCTTAAAGTTGCTGATATGTTTTTATATAACTTGCGCACAATTATGTAGCCTATCTGCCAGCAACCCGCCTGACGCATTTACGCATATGCTTCAGAAAAACTATGTAGTCCATGCTTACCCCACAGAAAATAATTGTTTTCACCTGATCCAAACTCTGGAATGATCTTCCCACAGATTTAAACCAATGTTCTTCTCTAATCATTGTTTTACTTTGTTTGGATGTCTCACAAACAATTTTGTGGTATAAAAACCGTTAGTTATGTTCATCATGATTACCATTGTTATCATAGGAGATAGCTATGATTATCATTATTACTATTACTATTGACAACGATATCAGTGCCAACACTGATATCCATAAGTAACATTCGACAAGTTTAGATCATTCTCACGGACGACTGAAAAAAATGCACTGTTATAATTATGTACGTATTACATTAAGAAAGTATTCGTCCTTCCTGTAGGACACCTGCAAAAGTACGGTTTAAAATATGTCTGTCTATATTTGAATATCTAAACTCCATTACCCGGTATCGTGCCATCTGCTCTCAGATGGAATAATGAGAACATACGGCTGTCAATTTTTTTGCCCATTATTGATAACGTTTATCACAATTGATTAGAATTTGCTGAACTCGAATGTGAATTTTGATTGATTGAGAAAGGACGATTAACTTTAAATTTAACATAGGGCGAAGAATATTTTTCTCCTTACAAGAATTAACCCGCCATGAATATTTTCTGATTATTCAAGACACCAAATAAAGCACACGTGATTTATGATGATCAAGGAAAACTCGTTACTGTTTCTTCTTCTTCTTCTTTTTTTCGAACAAAAACTCAAATCAATGCTACGATGCAATGATTATAAGTTGCCCGACTAGAAACCTGTAATTACTTTATCCTCTCTTGATACATGGCTGACCATTAAGTGTACCTTTACCTCTGATTTCAGCGTTTATTATTATGCTGTCATATAATAATTACATTAGTTCTCATACTTTGAATTCGTTATGAAATGATGGTAGATAATCTTTATGCTCGTATACTTGTGTACTCAGTCAGCTTTCTCATCACTGAATCCTTATGCTCTTCCTTTTCTTCGTTTTCTTTCTTTCTTTCTCTCTCTCTCTCTTTCACTTCCCCTTTCCTTTGTTCCTTTTTATTTTCGTTTTCTTACAGTTATGTCATCAGTACTTTGTGTCCTATCTCCATTGCACATGGTATTGTTTCCTGGAATTCCAGCTACAGCTTTGCTTTTGCAGTTCCTCCATATTTCACATCTTATGTAGATATCTCTTACACTGACACACTTTCTAGTCATGATCCACTGTACGGTATATTATATTTGTATCTTGTTTGTTAGTCATTTTTTAATATGTATTACATAAATATGAAGTGAAATATGAAAATAAATGTGTTGAGCTGTCCATCGAGTAGGCGATTGTAAGACCGATGTAGTTTTAATAATTAGATATCAAAATAAGTTGTTACGAAAAGCGATGGATCCGACAACAACAACAAGATGGCATATCACGGATCGTGACACAAAGAGAGGCACAGCCCCTATTTTGCAACATTCTTACCTATATGATTATGTGTACAAAATGCATATTTTTATCCACGGTACCATATATGTATGTATGTATGTATATATATATATATATATATATATATATATATATATATACATATATATATGGGTGTTCCTCTCTTAAAGGGATGGTATAGTATTAGTAGAGATGAAAATGAAATAGTATAGAGCATACCACTCTAAGAGGAATTCAAATTTTATTTGAGGGAAATCGGTTTTGGAATGGCTGAGACATCCAAATATAGTAAAATAAAGCGATCATAATAAAAGGTGGGTCCTTTTTTCTTTGTTAGGATCACTATGTTTTGGATATCTCAGCCATTTCAAAACCAGTTTTCACCAAATAAATGTTGAACTCCTCTTAAAATTACATGCTCTTTCATATTTCAAAATAGGTTTCTCATTATCTCGCCAAAAATGTTAGAAACCTGAACTTAGTTATGAAACAAAACTATACGGCCCTCCTGGTTCTAGATAAAGCTACTTGTTGAGTAGCCAAAACGCTTATAGTTGCTATAGGGGTTTGCACTGCACTGCTCGGAGACACAATTAACACTGGGTTAATGACACAGGTTCACACACACATTCAACCGTACTCGTAGTATAAAACATACAAGTTAAATGTGATACATTGCATGCATATGTATATGTATATATATATATATAATACAAAGGCCTATGTCCAATGTTGGTGTTATTGTATATGGCTCATCTCGTATTGTGTGACTTTTTCTTACTACCGTCATCAGCGCAGTGAATTAATTTCTTAATGGATTAGATTTTACGCTGTACAGCAAATTATTGACACTTTCCATATGACCTTGTCTCTGCTTCTCTCGTAGTTAGGCTTTAATATTTTTTTCCTTTACTTCTTGAAAGTGTACAAATACCCTGAGTATTGTGTATATATCATTTGTAGAATATGTCACTCCGATTTTAATTTCTTGGGGTTTAAATGTACATTTTAAAGAGTATACAAAAGCAAAAACGACTTGAAATAGATTAGTTGATCACCCGATTTTTTTTTTCAATTGAACGATCGCGCTATCGATATATTTTTTCCCATTTTTTCCAAATACGTCTTGAACGATAGTGACATGGAATGCGTGCCCGCGATCAGTTAACCGATCGACATTGAATCTCGATATTATTCGATGCATTCGTATGAATCTCAATTAAAGAGTTCGTAGAGATTCTTAGGTGGGTCATTGTCACTTCCGGCCTTCTTACGAAGTTCGTACAGAAGCCGTTTCATTCGGAAGAACAACTTATAACCTTCTTGAGAAACGACGTGATTTTCGGTTATACAATGGACTTTATAGTTCATACGGGTTTGTTTTTTGTTTTTTTGTTTTTTGTTGTTGTTGCAAGAATGCCTTGAGTTTTTATCATGTCATACTTACGACCCTTATTATGTAATACTTACGGGCATCTTACGATTTTGTTGTCGCAAGGTAGTCGTACGTGCAGTTAACGGCATTCTCAACTCATTCGTAACAAGATCTCACGAATTTTTGTTTGTCAGGTTGCAAAAAAAAAAAAAGCGCTGCCGTGTACTGCATGTCGAAAATTCTATGACTGTTTAAAAGTTGATAGTGTCAATATGAAACTAGTGCTAAGGAGACTACAACTGTAGCTGCAGCTCTCCAATTCTCTCTCCATCTTCCTCATCTCTTTCTCTTCTTTTTTCTCGCCACCCTACAAAATCTATAAAAACCTTGCGTGTTTCTTACGCTGTTCCTACGACGTTCGCATCTCGGCTGCCTAACGAAAATGGGGTTTCGTTTCAATATGGGAAAAAATCTTGGACAAGACCATCAACTAGTTACGAAAGGATTAAGAAACGCTGGTTTCGTACTGCCTTCTTAAGATCTTACGAAACAGTTTAAACATCGTTCTTACGACTTTCGTAGTAGTTCGAAAAGGCATTTGTGACCAACTTTTACTTTAATGTGAATAAGGACGAAAGTCAATTTTGTGGTATAAAAACCGTTTACTATGTTCATCATGATTACCATTGTTATCATAGGAGATAGCTATGATTATCATTATTACTATTACTATTGACAACGATATCAGTGCCAACACCCATATCCTATATGTTAATATTCGAAAGTTTGGATCATTCTCACGGACGACTGACAAAATACACTGTTATAATTATGTACGTATATCATTAAGAAAGTATTCGTCCTTCCTGTAGGACACCTGCAAAAGTACGGTTTAAAATATGTCTGTCTATATTTGAATATCTGAACTCCCATTGAACTCCATTACCCGGTATCGTGCCATCTGCTCTCAGGTGGAGTAATGAGAACATACGGCTGTCAATTTTTTTGCCCATTATTGATAACGTTTATCACAATTGATTAGAATTTGCTGAACTCGAATGTGAAATAAAATTTGATTGATTGAGAAAGGACGATTAACTTTAAATTTAACATAGGGGGAAGAATATTGTTTTCCTTACAAGAATTAACCCGCCAGGAATATTTTCTGATTATTCAAGACACCAAATAAAGCACACGTGATTCATGATGATCAAGGAAAACTCGTTACTGTCTCTTCTTCTTCTTCTTTTTTTCTGCCTGACTTCATCAAACTGTCAATAGCTGTCATTCCTCTACTCTCACATTTCTCCGAAATCACTACCACACGGGAACGTCGAGATGATTTGGGCAGATTAAGTGCAAAATATTTCCGTCATTTCATATTTTGCAATCCATCTCCTGTGTTATCACTTGAAATTCAATTCGGGCAACAACCCCGTGCAGTGCCATCGAATTCAAAACTCGATCTGAGGACCTCGTGATTTTCGAATTCTCTTCCCTTCTGTTCGTCTTGGGCAAATAGCATCAGCTTGTCAGCGGGCGTCTTCCCTAAGCCGACGGTTTCAAGGGGAAGAAAATGTGTGTTGAACTGGGTCAATTTAAAATGATCGATACAGAGCGGGGAATGTATGCATTGACGATGCGATTCTGGAAGAAAATAACGGTGTCACTTAACGTTCAGCAGGCACTGCTATGTAGCTCTCCTCGGGCGTGTATACACACATTAAACTGGCTAAAGACAGCCAGAAGTGTGTTGAAACCCTCATGAAATTGTCTCCGTACGCAGCAGCAGAGGCCACATGCGACCATGCATTTTCCTTAGCAGACGAGATGCGTTAGGTGACTTTATATCATCCACATGTTATTATAATTGCTCTTTTTTTGGGGGGGGGGGGAGGGGAGGGCAATGGTATTGCTATGGGTTACCACACCACCTCCCTCCGAACAACACACACTCACACAAAATCCGTACACACAACATTCGAAATATTCGGGGTTTTTTTCGAATTTGACCGCGTCAACTCAGGCCTCAGTAGTATCCTTTCTTTTTGCTCTCCCTCCGCCTCTTCCCCTCCTCTCTCCAACTCCACCCGTGCACTGCCCTCTTCCACGCCAGCTCTTCCTTTAAAACAAAACAAAACAAAACAAGTATCACAAGATAATTATGGTATACGTATTTGTACCATTGTACTCCCATATTACTACCATGGAAGCGTCACATAAATTATCACGGGGCAGTACCATATAATATTTTTAACATCCATTAACATGGTACAAGCTACTGTAAATGTACCATGCATGATGTGATACTACCATGAAAGTACCACATAAATACCATGCGTCCGATGAGGTACTGAGTGAAAAGTACCTCCAACGTAGAGTACTTCCATGGTACTCCGTAATAGTAGGAGCTTCTTCTATTTGCATGGTATTAATGTGGTATTGGTACCATGTCTGCATGGTACTTTCATGGTACTTGTACCACAAAATGTAGCACACTAACACATAATGCACGATAGCACTCATTTTATGCAAGATTCCAAATATTCTTTGGGTGTGGTACTTATCTCCAAGCTTTATGCATGAAATCCGTGTATTTCACAGAACATTTTTGTTTTATATCATCACTACATTTACCGGCTCTCCCTCTCACTCTCTCTCTCTCTTTCCTCTCTCTTTCCCTCCTCTCTCCCATGCCTCTTCTCTCTCCCCACTCTCTGCCTTCACGGCTTTCTTCCTCCTTTCTCCTTCGTTGTTTCCCAAACTGCGCCATGTTCCCCGTGTGTGGTTGACTCAGACAATCTATCAATCTCTAACTCAATCTATATTACCATCGTTTACAGATGGCATTTCGCTCTCAGAATGAGACATAGACCCACTGTTCGACTGTTTTGCCTTTCCAGTGCATGCCTTCATGTTATGACTTCATATGACTTTGTGATCCGTCATGTGCATAAAGTCTATGCGTTGTTCAACCGACACTGTTGAATGTCAAACACGTGATGTTAAAAATCCTTTGGATATAGGGGCAAACGCTCGCCAACATCAACGTCACAGAGGTATCCAGATTCTACCCATGCAGTCAGCTAGTGTCGAAATTGCTCTTTTGAATATAGGTTATTAAAAGTAACGTATGATTACGTCGTATGCAGAAATTGTTGAACTATCAGTCACTGAATAATATACAACTCATCAGTGAGGGCATTGGTGCACAAGGCAATTTTGCATGGTTGGAACAGTGTAATACGCCCAAGGCGATAGCCGATTTCCTGTAGACCGTTTCGAAGGTATCGAGTGAGAGTAATTATACTAAAGCCGAGCAAAATGATGTGCATTTTTAT